>NW_022194799.1:0-239143 GCF_900067095.1 Fusarium proliferatum ET1 | reverse complement strand
AAAGCCTTGAGACGTTCTTTGTAACAAGGATGAGAAATAGACGTATATACCTGTTGTTTGGTGCCAAATGGCAACCTATATGGTTGAGTAAAATAAACGTCAATAGAGTGAGGACATAGATCCTGCCTGTAATGCCGAACTCGACCTAGTCATTTATTGCACTTGCCACCTCCATCGATTTGCTGATTTATGGCGAGACTCAATGCAGCAGACCACTTGAAGTCCTCGCTGATCACGATCTCATGTTGGTCGGTACTCACCGAGTCTTCCCCGCATCCCCAGGCCACTCCTCATTCGTGGAAACATCCCCCTGTCCATTCTTAACACTAACCTAATCCGCATCAGGTAATCCGATCATCCCATCACGTTAGGCTTATAAGTGACTTTGTGACTTCGCATTACTATCTCTGGAAACACGTACAATGAGGGGAAGGTAGTCACGTTCTGAATCAGCTGAGGATGTTATAAAAGCAACGTTTCTTCAAGATACAACCCCTCTCTTCTTCCCATCACTATTGTTGGCACTACTGTGTAAATCTCCATCATGTCAATGAAAGCAGTGCGTTTCCACGGACAGCAGGATGTCCGGCTAGAAGACGTACCCCTCCCAACTCTCAACTCAAACTCGGTTCGCATCGCCCCCAAGTTCTGCGGAATCTGCGGGACAGACGTCCACGAGTATCTCGGTGGCAACAATCTCATTCCCAAGCCCGGCACCCCGCACGGCATCACCGGGGAAACATCGCCCCTCACTCTGGGTCATGAGTTCAGCGGCATTGTTGAAGAAGTCGGGAGTGAAGTTACGCGCCTCCGGAAAGGAGATCGCGTTTGCGTTCAGCCGATTATCTACGATAATGAGTGCCGCTCATGCAAGCGCGGGCTAGTCAATTGCTGTGATAAGAATGGGTTTATCGGGTTGAGTGGTTGGGGAGGCGGTCTCTGTGAAACGACCGTTGTTCCGCAGGATGCTGTGAAGAAGTTGCCTGATAATGTTTCTCTCGAGGTTGGAGCGCTTGTTGAACCGCTGGCTGTTGGATGGCATGCTATCAAGATATCGCCATATCAAGAAGGTGATTCCGCGTTTGTTGTTGGCGGTGGACCAATTGGGCTGGCTGTTGTGCAGGCTTTGATTGGCAGAGGATGCAAGAACATTATTCTGAGTGAAGTCAGCTCGAAGCGAAGAGAGTTTGCAAAGAAGTTTGGCGCTCATCATGTTTTCGACCCCACCAAAGACGACATCGTGGCTGAAGTCAAGAAATTGACCGACGGTTTGGGCGCAGACGTCGGTTTCGACGCAGCTGGATCTCAGCATGCGATTGACGCTGCTTTCGATTGCCTCAAGGCCAGAGCAGTACTCGTCAATATCGCCGTTTGGGAAAAGAGGGCTCAATTGAACATGAACCAGATCGTGTTCCGTGAACGATCATATGTTGGATGGTAAGTTCTCTCTGTCGTCATTGAAGCGATTCTAACTTAGTTTAGCGCCACGTATGCTCTTGGTGACTTTGAGGAGGTCATTGAGGCGCTGTCGAATGGCAAGATTACGCCTGAAGGGATGATTACAAAGGTGATCAAGATGGATAAGGTTGTTGAAGAGGGGTTCCAGACGCTTATCAATGATAAGGATAATCATGTCAAGATTTTGGTTGATGTCAGTGCTGGTGTATAAAGAGCGGAAATGGGAATTGAATTATGTAGATTAGTTGATGGGGAGTCGATTCTGAAATATGGTACACATGTTTGTCCTAGCCCCAGCTGGGTCCATTCATCATTCCACCGTACAGGTCTATACCAAGATCTCCCAGCATCCAATCCATACACGCATCCGGACTCGCCATGTCAGGCATACCGTATGAATCTTGAGTTTCCTGCTGGGATCCAGCACTTTCAGGTTGCACGGGTGTCGCATCAGTCATAGCCGTTCTCCTAGGAAGATGAAAACCTGGATCTAGTTGTTGCATCTCCCTTACATAACGAGCCTTGACCATGAGTCTCTGAATCGGTCTCCAGAGGTTCCCTCTCTTACCCCTTTCATTCATACCCCATCGATTATGAACTGTATTGATAAACTCCCAAGCCTGATCGCATTCCGGAGACGCTGGACGAGAGCAGATTTCAGACAGCACAAAGATTACTGCATGCCACTGGATATGCGCTTTAGAGTGCCATGTCCACTTCGAGATACTGCTATTGGCCAAGATAAAATACGAAAGTTCGAGAACTTCCATCGAACTGGAAAATAGTCGGTCTCGAATGGCTGCCGAGGCATATGCGTCCCTCTGTTTCCTCGGGAAGTCAACGATGAGCCCTGTGCGGGCAACGATGAGTTGGGCGACCTTTGATATGAACAGTATGAATGGCACGGACTCGTCACAGTAACGCAGATAGCGTTCTTCTAATCGGGTCTTGAGTTCTTGGGCATTTAGTTCACCATCACCTCGTACTGCGGTGGCTGTCGACCTTGGAGACAGTGATGCATATCCAACCTTCCAGCCAGCTTTCATTACCTCGCAACGGATCAGACAGAACGTCATCTGAGTGTATCCCTCATGCTCTTGAGGAGTCTCCGTCATATGGGGGGTGATATCATTATCATTGATGTTCAGGGGAACCTTTGTGTCGAACACGTCTTCTCCTACTATAGGTTCATAACCGTGGAACTCAGAAGAGCGCATGTCTAGTAGACATATATGCCACCAGAGCCGCCGCCGTAATTCTGTATCAAATGGTTTGAGGCCAAAAGTAGTTCCGTCACGGTGCAGGCCCATGGCTTGAGCGATGTGAAAAATCAGCGATGTCAAAGACCATGTCGTTCTGGAGTCGTCTTCGTTTCGGAGACCTGAGAGGAATAGGACAGCAGCCTGGAGAAGAACGAGGCTCTGCGTATTCAGCAAGTTGGCGCGCGCCATAGCTTGCTCGACTGCAAAGCGGAACTTGTTTAGCGAAGTAGACCGTGACTCCCCGAGGACGCCTAAACACTGTCCATCATCCATGCTGATGACTGCCGAGTAGTATATGGCAAATAGCAGGGCTTCTGAGTTTCTATCGATTGTATCAAGTGAGATGATGGAGTCCCAGAACCACTGTTCTGTGGTAGGCATATGAAGGATATGCACTAGCGGAAGGACATTTTCGATGAAGATGTTCAGGAGAGTGACTGATAGGTGCATAGGAGGGTGATAGGGATGAAGAGAGTGACAGAGGGATCGATATCCGAGGACTGAAGCGCTTGTTCCAAGAGGTGAGGCCACCTCGTGTATGGGGGTCGATGGCTCAGTAGGGTTATTGACATGGTCTTCAGACAGAGTGTCCTGTAACATGTCGCGTAATTCTTCGATCTGAATAGCAGGCTAGTAAGCAGCGGCGATGAATAAAATGCGGTGTTGGAGGACTTACTTCGTTTCCCAGGTTGGCCCATAGAATGTTACTGACGTAGTAGCTCTTGCTATCATCTATCATCAGACGACCAAGTTGCTGGTCGATGGAAGCGTCAGGGGCAGAATTGTCCACTCCGGGCGGGCCATTCCTCATGCCACCGGGCGTGGATACACTTTCTCCATCTGTGCCACTGCCAGATGGAACAGCATTGGCTGTAGCATCGACCTCACTGTTAAGTTGTTTGATGATGTTTTCCAATTTTTGGAGTCGATCAACAAGACGAGTATCCAGCGTCCGTGCAGGCTTCTTGGCAGCTCTACCTCGACCAGCGGGATATGAGCAATCGTTATTAGCGCGGAGGCAATGAGAACAGGGCTTCTGGCGATCACACTTCACCTTCCGCTGGCGGCAAAAGGTGCAGCTTCGTGGGTGAAGTGGATTAGATGGAGTCACTGGAGTTGGAAGGGGAGAGTCTGAGATTTCAGCAGCGATGGAAGTCGTCGGAACTCTCGGAGGGGATTTATCTGAGATTGAAGAAGTCATGGCTGGCTCTTGAATTGTTGAGAGAATTCGAATGTAAGGGCTGAGGTGACGAACCAACATCGAGAGTCTGCCTGTATCAGCGGCTAACATCGATAGCACACGGACCAGGCGGACACGGGTAAGCTTATGCGTCTCCGACTCACACTCACGTGCCAAAATTGGTCCAATCAGTGAGCAAAGGCTGTTTCGAATTACAGGGGACCCACTATAGCTTAGTCATTGTTACAGAGGACATCTTCAGGGCCAACCGTAGCAACTTGGCCTATCTAATCAATATCATTCGCACCGCTGCGTAGCCAGCTCCTGGGTTTTAGAAGCGGTCTCTACATGATCGGGCTCGGCATGGAAATATTGATCGATGCTACCAGCGGAGGATCCGTTGTTCAGCTCTTAATAGGAGTTGGACCTCAGTTGTCAACTCGGCGCCGGCCATCGCATAAGGAGGAGGCAACTAAACTAATTGCCAATACATTTACCTGACCAAAGAAATGAAGAACGAAAATAAAAGACCAGAGGGGAGCAGCATCTACAGGATAGTCGACTATTCGCAGACTCAAGATCAATATGGAACACGCGCGATCAACTTACCATAACGCCCAAAATGGCGTCGGACCAGTAACCTACGACTGATGATCAATGCCCAGACCATCTCGTAACATTAGACGGTCCAGATGATCCCTACAACCCGATGAACTGGCCCTTCCGCAAAAAGTTCATCACCACCATTTCTTATGGTCTCACGACGTGCTGGATCACTTTGGCCTTTGCCATCTTCGCTGCCGCCATTGAACCTGTTTCTGCCGAATTCTCGTTCGGTACAGCTACAGCCAAAGACATCCAAACAATTCTCATCACGCGTTTCTTCTCGGGCCTCTTCGGCAGCGCGCCTGTTACGATTACCGGAGGTGTTATGGCGGATATATGGGCCCCTCACCAACTTGGTAGCGCGATTGTCGCATACGGGGTTACTATAGTTGGAGGTCCGACATTGGGTCCTATAATTGGCGGAGCGCTGTGCTCGAGTCGTCTAGGCTGGAGGCGGACCGAGTACCTCACTGGTATTATTATGATGGCCCACCTTGGGGTTGATCTTTTGGTGATTGATGAGAGCTATGCACCTATTTTATTGGCTAGGAAGGCCCATAAGCTAAGGCTTCGAACGCAAGATTGGGCGCTGCATGCTAAGGTGAGTTGAGCACTACACTATGAGATTACGAGCTGACAGTACGATAGCATGAGGAATGGGACGTGTCATTCAAAGAGCTATACCAGAAGTACTTCATCCGCCCTTTCCAAATGATGGCAACACCAATCTGTTTTCTCATGTCGCTCTACGCCTTATTCGTCTATGGTAAACCGTCTTGCAAACATTCCACACCAATGCTCATCAAGTCCAGGAATTCTCTATGCGAACCTCGAAAGCTTTTCCATCGAGTACCAGGAAGTGCGCCAATGGGGACCCGTAGTTGGCACCTTGCCTTTCATCGCTCTGTTGATCGGCATCCTTTGCGCAGCAGCGGTCAATATTTACAATAACAAATACTATCGTAGGAGACTTATGGAGAATGGATACAGAGCTGTTCCGGAAGCGAGATTGCCTCCGATGATGCTCGGTGGTATCGTCTTTACAGCCGGACAGTTCCTCTTTGCTTGTAAGTGGCATTGGTTGCGATGAGACTTCAAGACTAAAAATATTAGGGACCTCATCTCCTAGCATCAACCACTGGCCTTCCATAATCGGCATCGCTTTGACAGGCCTTGGCTTCACAACTATCTTCCAAGCTGCACTAGGTTATCTCATTGACACGTTCACTCGGTACAGCGCAAGTGCAGTTGCAGCCAATACCTTTATGCGATCCATGTTCTCAGGCGCATTTCCTTTGTTCATCATCCCCATGTATCACAAACTGGGAGTAGACTGGGGAACAACCGTCTTTGGTTGTATTGCTGCGGCGTTGATACCTGTTCCGTTTCTGTTCTTTGTTTGGGGTAAAAATATCAGAGGTAGGGGAAAATGGAGCAAGGACAGCGTTTAACTGCAGTATACTTGTCTCACAATCCGATCGCGAGCTGGTATACGGGCTTTGGCCACTGTGTTTTCGTAGCTGTGCAGTGTATCAACCGGGAAATTCGAGGGTCTGACGGGGAGGCCTTTATGTGTCACATGAGAATATTCAACAGCCAGCACTCCACTTGGCAACAAGCCTCTCAATTACATATTTGTTTGTCATGTCTTTCAGACCCAAATCTAGTTCAATGTTCATATATAATTGTTATTCCTCCAACCTTTATTTATTAGTCTTGCTGTCCTGTTCACGATTTCCTACTGAATGTTCGCTGCTGATGTTCACCATGGCATGAGCGCTATATATCCTGCAGAAGCATAGAGCCTTATAAGAACCTAAGCTTTGCCCAAAATCTAGACAGATTCACCATCAGGCAGCTCCAATACCAGAAACCCCATCACTAATAGTACTAGGAAAATCAGTTTCAACAGCAGGTTCATCAAGCACTCTCTTCAATAATGGAACTGTGTATCACGGCTCGCCACAATGGGGAAATTCAAGATCGGCTCCGGGCACTGGAGTACGAAGTCCATGCTCTCAAGTTAGGTAGCGGATCTTTAGCTCGCAGGTTTGGCTTGAATGAGAACCTTGAATGCGATGCGAAGTCATTCTTATCGGTGTCGGAGTCGCTGGAGGACGGAGAGGTTCTCGAATACCCTTTCATCGATTATTGGCCTGCGGCTCGCAAACAAGGTGAGATTCAACGACGAACCAAGGCTTTGGAGAATGGCATTCGCGTCATGAAGTGGAACCTTGGGCTCCGAGAGACGACGAACGGCCCATGCTCTCCAGTCTTGGTCAATAAAGTCAATCCTGCCCCGGCTGAAGATACTTACCGTTTGGCCCCTGAGTTGGAATCATTGCTAGATGACCTTCAGAAATGTGGGATGATTGAAAATAACAAGCAGTTTTATTACACCAGCACGGCTGCACTCCCGAAGCAGCAAAGGAAGAACGAAATCATGATGGCTTACAATTTCAGACGGCACGAAAATCCCGCGATAGCTGGACCTATTCCTGACATCAACCCCAAGTCTCGTGCTGGCAGAGTAAAAACTAATCCACATCCTAACCTTTCCATCAAGCACTCCATTCTCACAGATTTTATTCTTGACGCTGACCGTGGTATCAGGAATGTTGCCTGCAGTCTCTACCTCCGCCGCGAATGCAAGCCGCAGTACATCTACAGCTTCAACGAGCTTGAAGCTAATATGTTCTACGACTGGAGATGGGTGCGTTCTCTTCAACCTGGAGATACTCTTGCTGGGGACATAGAGATCCTTTGCATACGTAACCAAATGATGTGCGATATGGTCGACAACAGGGAAGAGACTATCTTTGAGGATCGCGCTACACTTTGGCCCTCTGTAGTCTACGAACGTCTGAAGCCTGATTTTCGCGAGATTGAGAAATCTGGTTTCCGCGTTTTGGCGTGGCGGTTATGCAACGTAGATGGGGTTGTGCCCTTGTGGTTGGATCGTTATGGCTTCTGGATTTCTGGCGTCCCCGTCCACAGCGGCACTAGAGGTGCCTTATTGCTTCTGATCCAAAAGTTCTGGTACTCGATTTGGGTTGAGGTTCGGTGGATCGCCAAAGGCTTCAAACTTTTGTCGGGCTTGTTTCTGGAAGCCCCTTCTTTACCATAGGCTTATCATGCTTCTTCCATGCGATGGTTTAAATTGAATACTAGTCTTAAGTATTAAACTTCATTTTCATTATAAAATTTGTATTTGTGCTTTATGTTGTGCTCATTGCGAGATTGACCTGGTGATAGAGAACGCTGAACCGATCTTTGAAGCACATTCGTGCTGGGATTCGCATGTTATCATAGGAGTAGGCTATTGACATAATTATTAAAAAAGAAGACAAAAGGCCACTGGTAAATATTGATTCAAGAGTCTATCCCAAGCCAACAGTCTTGACCACTGGACCAAAAGGCCTCAGACTGTTATAATCAGTGTACTTTAGAATATGAGATAGTGGCTCGCTCAGCCGTTTCAATCCTGGATGCACTGCCTCACCCTCATTTCAAAAGGCCTCACGGACCTCTTCCTGTATCACTCCATACGCGGTACTTTCTATCACGGGTTGTTAACCACCAGGCCAACTTGCATTAATTCGACGTTGCTGTAACATTGAAATATTGACTATGCCTTAAAAGGGAGGAAATGTCTTTCAGCTGGGTGGGTCAGGGAGTAGGTTCCCTGTCGTAACATGGGCTTCTCCCCTAATCCAGAGCCAACATGCATATTTGAGAACCAACATGCAGAACTTGAAACCAATACAGATAAGTGCAAACAGGCCATTGAAATTACGAAGAAGGCACTGCCCCCCAATGTCTTTTCGTAATTTCTTTCCTTCTTGTCTCTTGGCGATTTTGCTTATACGCCAATCAGTGCTTCAACAAGATGTTGTTTGACGCTTTACTACTCGGCCTTTTTCTAGCGACAAGGCCATTCCTAGTCTTCGGAAGCGCTTCTGTTATTCGTGCTGGCAACACGCCTGATTACTCTGCGTACAACACACTGAGTCTCGCTCCAAGAAACCCCGCCCGCCCGGGCCGACAGCCAAAAGACTCGAAGCAGAAAAACAGCACGTCTCTAGACACAAGTTGGGTCAATGCTGTTCTTTTCGCGTACACGGGGTGTGTTAATTCCTACAAGCCACTGAACCCTTAGCATCATGTCCTGACTATGTTGATCTGTTTGCAGTGAGCAAGAGCTGGATTCCAGGCAAGGAAACACTTCAGTTTCCGCCAGCATCGAAATCACTTGCGCGACATGCTATATCAAAGGAACCGCTACCACAGAGTTCAAATATGACCGTGAATTCAATATCAGCCGCGCTTTTAGCAACTTTACAAACCAAGTCAAACGCGAGATCGAGAGCCTTGCAGACGAAACGGCCGATTACATAGAGAATTACATCGATACGGTGGCAGATAATCTGGAAGATGGATTTGACTTGGACGATTTCGACCTACCGCCATTGGATTACAACTTGAATGTTGACATACCCGAAATCCCGGAGTTCCGACTTCAGTTCCAATTCGACGGCGTGGAAGTATACATGTTGATCGACACGGTCCTCTCGGCTGGTGCCACCTATACTCTGAACCTGTACACTTCTACTACACCTGCAGGCTTCGCTGTTCGAGACAATCTGGAAATTGGTGTGATCTTCGCCATTGACCTCATCCTGTCTGTAGAAGGAGAGATCAACATCAGTAGCGGGTTCCACCTCAGACTGGATGATGGTGTTTTGTTTGACATTGCCATCTTCTCAAAGGAAATTTCTAGTCTTACGATGTAGGTGTTGTTTCTGTGACGATTTCTTGATATAAACTAAGAGAAGGCCAATAGAAATGGTGGCGACTTCGAATTTCTGCCAGTCACTCTCGAGAGTGCCGGTGTCGTGTTCAAAGCTGTTCTACGTGTCGGTGTAAAAGCAGGCTTTGAAATAGCATCGCCTGAAGTGTCTATTGCTGGGAAGACAATGTTTAACGTTGGCGGAGGTGTCGAAGTGGGAGTATTTGCCAACATTGCCGAGTTAATCACCAACGTCACTCTTTCCACGGATGAAGACGACGACTGCAGCCTTCGCGTTGAGGAAGTCTATCAAATAGCTGTTGGCGCTGCTGCTGGAGCTTCGGTTGCTATTGATGATATGACATGGGGACCAGTGCCCGAAACGGAGATTCCTGTCTTCTACACAACGCTGGGACATGCTTGTGCCAGTCAACGAAGCAGCGATGCTTCGTTATCCGTCACGACGTCCCCGGCACTGGAGGTGAGAGAGAAGAACGATGACGAAGTTGAGATGGAGACGACAACAATATCTACCAAAGCGACATTCGTTGTTGTAGCATGTCAATCAGAAGGATTGGTCAACTGCCCAATGTCGCTTCAGACAACGTCGAAGTACACCACGACACGGACACATGTCACAGTCATTCCACCTGACAGCGAGGCGAATTTCCCCGAGTCCGTTAGAAATACTATAACGAGCTTGATTCCATTTGGAAACGGCGCAAATAAGTTGGCAGCAATGTCTGGAGTTCCGTCTTCTTATGTTCCGCCAACCACGACAACTTCAGCTAAAGAAAATGGCAAAGATGATGATCCAAATGGCACATCGAATGGGAAATCTGGCGGAGTTTCCAAAAGTGTCATTATCGGTGTTAGCGTTGGCCTTGGAGTGCCCTTTCTCTTGGGAGGGATCGCTGTGGTTTTGTAAGTGAATATTTTGCATTTTCTCCTAGAGTAAGCCTCAGTTGCATCAGTAACCAGCTATTCTCTATGGGTCTCAGTTGTTAACTTTTCTTGTTTACTAGGCTTTTGAGAAAGAAGAGACGCTCTGTCCCTGCAACGTCGCCGGCTCCCGTTGAAATCATCGAGTCGACTTCACCGTCTTCAAAGAATCATGGTGTTTTAGTACATGAGCAGAGAGATCCATGATTGTTCATCATAGAGTTGATATATTCAATTCAATCAATCTTTCTGTATAAGTCTGATGGAAGGCTCCAAGGTCATGCAGATTGCGTCGAGGGAGCATCGGTGTTTATAGATAATGACAGAAAGGATCTTTATGCGATTAAAATTTCTATGCTTTAAACCCGTCTCAGATACCAGGGATTACCACTAAAGAAACAGCATCAGAGCCTACCAATTTCTTTCTCAGTCTTTAGTCCTACACTTATATCCCTTTCTACGCAACCCACTTACGCAATGGCTTCGCCAAATCCATCAACACAATCCTCCAACGTGGGCGACGCGGTTCACTGCGACGATTTAAAGTGGCTTCCTCCAGCCCCAAAGATCTGGATCAAACTCATCGAACTCACACCTGAGACCGGTGCTTATACAGTCATGATCAGCGCTGAGCCTGGAGGTGTTCTCCCTCGCCATCGGCGTGTCAAGGGCGCAGAGATTTACATCTTGAAGGGAAAGGGTGACCATCCGCAAGCTGGACACTTTGAGAAAGGTGATTATGTTTCAGGACATGAGGGGGCGCGACACGATCCGCTTTTTTTTTGAGGTGGAGACGGAGATGTTGATGATCAGCGAGGGAGCGTCGGTGTTTGTGGATGAGGATGGAAATGATCTTTATGAGATGGACATTCCGATGCTTCAGAATCTTGCGGCTTCTGTGGCATGATGTTCCGTAGACCTTAATGAAGACCTCGCTTTGGCTAATACAGACCTTAACTGCTCTTTCCGACTATAGTTCAGGCCTTTAAAATGTTACGATCAGTGTACTTCGGGTTATGGGATAATGGCTAAGATCTTTTGTGCCATCAATACATAGTAAGATTCAATCTTTGTAAGAAGCTTAGCAGTAGCTACGGTTTCAGGTTGAAGTCCGGTGTTAACATGCTGATGATATCAAATGTGATTGCAGATTACGATTGTGTAAGAAAACTCTCCTCAGCAGTGGTCAACAAGAATCTCAGGAGACTTTTCGATACAGTCGTATGACTGTAAGTTCCATTACAGGAAAACCTAATCTGGTTGCACCTACCCCACATCCGCTTCACAGACCTTGTAGGAGCGGCTAATGCCCAGCGGATATACGGATATAGATGGATTTGCTGTTAGTGTCGGATACCCCTCCGCTCGGTGTTGTATCAAATTCCGACCAAGTCCGGTGTCCAACTGAATTACGAAAAATAACTCGTATCATTGGTTACGATAGAGATTCAAGGTCCGCAGCGATGTCTGCATTGGGGTCGGATTGAGCAGCTCCAGTTGACATGTAGTGTGCCACCTCCGAACCTGTGCCAAGACTAAATGGGGTTTCCCAGGAATAAAATAAATTTATAGGAATAAATATAATTCTTTCTCATTGGATCCATATAAGTTCAACTAGAAGTCGTTACAGTATAACTGTTATCTTATCTCGAATCATGGTGCATGTTGTTGCTGTGGCCGGCGGTCAAGGAGATGTCGGCAAGACAATTGTTGAGGTTCTTAGCCAGAATCAACAAAACCGGGGTTTGGTTTTACCTCGCAAGGTAAGAGATAATGGCTCTTGCTAGAATCATGTGCTAACATCGTCAAGAAGGTTGATGATGAGTCCGCGATTTACGTGGACTACACCAATGTAACTCACATTCGCGATGCCCTTGAGAAACACAACGTGGAAGTCGTTATCTCCTGTCTGAACGTCATCAGTCCGGAAGCAAGTCAGGCAGAGGTCAATTTGGCTCGAGCCAGTGACTCTTCCAGTACAACCCACAGATTCATAGCTAGCCAATGGTCCATTCCAACACCCCAAGGGTGAGACACTCAACTATCTTTACAGTCGCTCGAGCCTAACGTGTTTGGATCAGCTCTACCCGACTCCGCAGTTGCCACCCTGGCCGTCCTTTCGCAAACGAAACTCGAGTACACAGTCGTCTCCAATAGGCATTTCTCTGACTACTATGGCTATTATTAAGTCAAGACTCATATCAAACATGCTGATTTCTAGTCGACATGGCCAACAAGGCGGCTGCTGTCCCAGGTTCTGGCGAGGATAAGGTCGTTTCCACTGACAGCTTTGATGTTACACGTTTCGTTGATTCCTTGTTGAACACGGACGAGGAATGGCTCAAGCAAAGTGTCATCATCGGTGAGAAGATTACGACGAACGAGATTAATGCTATTACTAAGGATGTAAGAGGGAAGTCACAAGGCAACCATTTTCACGTCATATCATATCTAATGTAGCGTTATGTAGGTGAACGATTCTCAGTGGTCCATGACAATGTATAAAAGTGAAGCATCTAAAGGTAATCGTATCTGAACGGTGAGCTTAGGTGACAAGAAAAGGGTAGATACCATGTCCGGGCATTTGCTGATATTTCTTTGAGCCAAGATGCCATTAGTCAAAGAATCTGCCAACTTTCCAAGGTCGGATAATAAAACGCTCAAGTTGTTACAACAAGTTCAAGATGCTGACGTTTGGTTATTAGCTAACTAAAAAAGAATCATATTTTTTGAGGGTCAGTTGTAGCATGTATTTTAGCCACGACGAACTTATTCTTCCGAGAGCTATGCAACATCTCACTTTCCCCCATTTCCAATCAGGAACTGAAAGACTTCCACGTCACCTATTTCCCTTGCGACATCAAGCGGCGTCCTTGACTTATAATCCAGAGCATTAATATCCGCCCCTTTCCCTATCAGTATGGCGAGCCTCTCTCTCGCAGACGAAATACGCGTAGCTGCCACGTGCAATGGCGTCATTCCTAGGTGATTGCGAGCATTGAGGTCCATACCAGGCTGGTCGGTGAACGTTGACAGAGTTTCCAAGTCTCCATAACGTGTCACATGATGCAATGGTGTTTGAAGAGTATTGTCCATGGCATTGATGTCGGTCCCGCGGCTAGTGACCAGCTGAATTATGGCGCAGGTTGAAGGGATGGCTTCTGCCCGCTGTGCGAGGCTATGGAGACACGTTAAGCCAGATTTGGTGCGAGCATCAGCCTTTGCCTCATTCTCAAGAAGCAATCGAACAATCTCTAGGTTTGCTGTGTTCCTCTTCACAGCGGCGTGGAGACAGGTGAGACCTGTGTTGTCTTGAGCCGTTGCATCCGCTCCTTGTCTAATCAGGAACCCTATCTCATCGATGGAGGCCTTTATCACGGCCAACATGAGAGGTGTCCGGTTTGCATGATCTCTGGCTTCGATATCTGCTCCGGATCTTAGAAGTGCTTCCATTGTGGCCTCAGATCCTTCCATTTCTGCAGCAAGATGAAGGGGTGTCTCTTTCCAACGGTTTTTTGTATCAACATCTGCCCCTTTCTGCAAAAGGAGATTCACTACCTTGTTATTGCCTTTTTCAACAGCTAGACCTAGGATAGGTGTCTCATAAACGCCGCACGTGTTAAGACCTGCCCCTGCATCGAGCAGGAGCTCGACTACTTCCGCGTGGCCGTTGCTTAGTGCAAGCCAAATGGCACTTTCTTTCTTATACTTTTTGTGAATGTCCACATGGTGGTCAAGCAGCCATCTCACTATGTCAGAATGACCATGTTTAGACGCAAGCATTAACGGTGAGTACGGCGCTCCAAGGCTACTTATGAGTTGAGCGTCTCTCTCAACAAGAACCCTTGCGATTCCCAAGTATCCATTCTCGCAAGCCCAAGAAAGTGGGGTTCGGCCGAAGCCGCCAACATCTATGTTACGCCATAGCCCTTGTGTAATATCCATCCCTTCATAAAGCGCGGAGGGTAAACGCAGGAGCGCAAGGACGCTGGCTTTATCCGCTTTAGCCATGGCAGCTATAAGTGGATATACATATCTGTCTTTCTCTGAAGGCATGATGGGAGTAGTATCGCTCTCTAGTCTTTTCCGTATGAGTGATGAATGTCCTCTGTCCGCAAGTATATATAGCAACCCAGCATCTGGGCTGTATTTACGGACTTTAAACTTCTCAAACGCGTTGACGACCCCTTTCCAAGCAAAAGTCCGAAAGCTCTCTAAGAATATTTCTTGGTCAGCAGTATTTGCTGCAAATTCAGAGTGATGCAGAACGAGTTGACTAGCATATTGAAGGAAAGGGTACGCCCTAGTCTCCGCAATGACCTTGAGCTCAAAAGCATTGTAGTCTTGGACTTCGAGCTTTTCCTTCTCGACAACAAATTCGAAGTAGGAATAGCAGCACATTTTCAACCTGTCATGGCCTACGCTCTCCCAGTCTGGTCCGAGTTCTGGCCATAGCTCATGAAGACCCTTGTCCTTGATGAGAAAGTCGCGAACAGACTCGTGTATGAATTGAACTCTTAGGTGCTTGACTTTTGTGATCTCGGCCAAACCCTTAGATGAACTGATAACACAACGGTCAAAGCAGTCTTCTGAGTCCTCTGTGTCCACTTCGGGTACATTGAGGTCTGCCAGTCCCTCCAAATATAGCCCTGACCAGATCGCGTGATAGTATTCGTCCGGCTTTAACGGTCGTTCGCTGAGTAGGATCCAAAAAAGAGACAGTTGGAGTTCCTCCATATTGCTATTGTCTCTTTTTAGTAGGTCTTTGAAAAGCTCACTTAGACCACTCGGAACCTGTTCAAGTCGTCTCCTCACGGCCAGGCGCCCGCGGCAATTCTCTTTGTTCATTATGTCGACCACGAGGACAACCCAGAGGAATACTCCCGCTGCTTTCTCAAGCATCTTCTCTTGAAGCTCTGCTAGCAGGGGTCTGTCTTTGATTCGAAGATTGGACTTGATATATCTCTCGAGATCGCTGGCATGTCCGGTTTGCTCCTCGAGGATGACACGAATGCCGTATTTTATATCAATGTAGGGGTAATGGCGACTGGAGAAACAGACGCGAAGATCGATGTTATTTTCAGTGCATTGCTCGGCCAAATCCTCGAAGTATTCGACTAGATCCATAACTTGCTGTTCGTCGCATTCGTCAAGGGCATCGATGAAGCATCTGAATGATCTTTGGCCAAGCTTGGCTACTGCGGCACGGAGCAGGTCCTTCAGGACGTTCAATGGAGGGCAACCACTTTGGTTTCGGGGCAAAAGATCCGGATCATCCAAGACGCATTCGAGGTCGGGAAATCCATGGAACAGTTGCAAAAGTAAAGATCGATACATGCCTGAGACAGTCTTTTCCAACATCTCTCCACGACCGTTGAAGAAGAATGAGGTAGTGAGGCTCTGGTGTTTGCGGTCCTTTTTCTTCGACTCCAGATAGATGAACTTCATAATAGTGGACTTTCCAGCTCCAGGCTTTCCTCTGATCCACAAGAAGCCGCGATGTTCCGGTATTTGTAGCGGGTCTATCCATGAAAGGTAATCGGGATGCTTGAGAAACCATCGGCAGGTTTTGGAGTGCGCGGCTTTGATAATGGATTTGCGAACATCGATCTCTTCGAAATTTAAAGATTTGAGTATCTCTTCGTGGCGCTCGGATACCATGTTGTGCTCAGCTAGAGGAGATTAGTCTTGTAGGGGGAGACTATGGCGCCGTGGAATCACTTACATTGCGGTTGATGGTGGCCAACATACGATAGTTGAGAGTCTCCTCTCCATAGTTCCAAGAACTCATATGCGTAAGCTGCTGCAGTTGCCGCAGCATATCTCTGCCACCCTTTCGATTTGTGAGAGTCAGAATAGTCGCAGATACCACGAATAGGCAGACAAGGCATGATATCCATCAGACCAGCAGCCTCCATCTCAAAACAAAGCACATCTAGCTCTCGAGCGATCTCATCACGAACAGTCGAGTCCTTCATGACAGTGTTTGCCGAGCCAATACCTCCATAATGAATGACCGGGTCAGTAGACGATCGCATTTTTCTCGTCTCTAGCCTAGACGAGTCACACTCATCACAAGATGAAAACGAAGAGGGGTGCTGATAAGACTGCTGAAAGAGACGATCTGGCTCGCTGGGTCGAGAATAAGCAGCGTAGGTCCCCATCTTCTCCCACAATATGGAAGGAACTCGGCTTTCACTGAGCTCATGTCGTGATCTCAGATTTGAGATGACTGTTCGGATGGTAGAGTCAGGTATTTTGGGAACTGCCGTCCGTTGAAACCCGTTGCTGAGTGTTTTCCCCATGTCATACTGCATGACTCTGACGCCCACAACAATATCTCCAAGTCTTATATCAGCTTTGAGCGGCACCCCGCCACCAATGCCTACCATCAGGCCGATCTCAATGTTGGGGAACGTCCTTCTCATGTTACTCAAAACAGTCGCAGCATTATTCGTCCCATAGTGGTCAGTCGGCAGGCAAGCTATCACCACATTGTGATTTTTGATGCTCCCCAGCACGTAAGAATTCATATCGTTAACTTGCCATGGACAGTCCGCGTGCTCCTCGTCGAGCATAGCGCGGGCTGCAGCCATCTCTATGTGCAATGCACATATCCAGGCAACTGTATAGCGGTCATGGATGGCCTCATTTTCAACCTGGTGGAAGCCAGTTTTGCGTCGTTTTGCATGGTAAGGCAGCGCGCCATCTTCACTGTGAGACAACCGCCGCCCCTCCATTTTGACCCAATTCACTCAAGCTGTTGGCTTAGCTGATGTTGGCTCTTCAGCTTGTCGAGACTGGTGAGGCTTTCGACGAAGTTTTCAAACATTCACTGAGGCATGGATGATTGCCTTCCACTGATGCAAGATGATGCTGAGGGGAAATTTCAGATCAGGCTGCGCAGACCAACATGCTGCAATTCAGCCTCACCTAGGACTTGGCGACATGATCCCTGCTCATATCACGTGCGCTTATCTGGCTTTGCATAGGTAACATGAGGTACAAAGAGCTTGAAACATACAGACTGAAAAGTGGTCTAACTATGGAGTAGAAGCTTCATTTATGAGTTAAATAAATATTCTTTTCAAAGTAGATCTTATTTCTCAGATCCATCTTTAGCTGAATGCGCTCAACAATTCCTCGTATCGGAGAGTTCATAGCAATAGCTAGTCTACCTGTTAAGCCACGAAACCTCCCGGCGCTGCATCTCTTGCCTGTGATATATAACTCTTTTCTGAAGCTACCAGTGAAATTTCGCAAGGAGTTTCTGTCAGTATAACCTAAGGTTAAAACTCACGTCGTGAAATATTTATTTGTTTTGTCTATGGTCGTTAGTCACGTGTCACTCAAGTCAACATAACTAGAAATGTGAGGAAATGAGGGCAACGGCTATACCAGTAAAGCTTGAGAGACTGCACTCACAGATGTTTCCTTTCGCGACTCAGAGTTTAAATTGTATGTCTGAACTCAATTACCACTAGCTTCATCACTAAATGAGCCTACATATAAGCCCAGGCTCTGTAGGATCAATTTTCGCTCAGATACTTCGATTGTTATTGGTTGGGAATCAGCACTTATCTCAGCCATCATTCCTCGCTTAACATCAGCTGGCATACCTGTTTTTACGGGTTCGTGCTCAGTGGTCAAGACAGCGTAATTTAAGAACCAAGATGCCGCCCAATTTAATTCGAAGACAAAGGTTATTAGACTGTACATCTCACGATTGAGGTTTCTCGCTTATTCAGTATGCATCTGCCATCTTTGCTAGCTACCGCGCTCCTTGCTGCTGCGCCAAGCTTGTGCGCACCTACTCATGACTGCGGCTGCAATGCTCTTCTCGTTCGTAAAGAATGGTAAGGATACCGTCGCTGCACCAAACAGAGACATTTCTGACTTCTTCTCCATTCGGACTGTTAACAAGGCTGGCTTTTTTTGTAGGAGAACCTTGAGCACCGAAGAGAAGCATGAGTATATCGGTGCGGTCAAGTGCCTCGCGACGAAGCCTTCACAGACTGGAAACATCTACGCCGGTGCCAAATCCCGTTACGACGATTTTCAAGTCAGCCATATCGTAAATACCGACTTTATACACTACGTCGTAAGCCGTCGCCCGCTTTTGCGCATCTTTAGTGAGATATCTACTGACCGAGCTTCACAGGGGTTCTTCCAAGCGTATAATTATCGCCATATCATTCGAATGTCAGGAGCTGATGAGAAACAGGTGGCATCGGATGTTCATAGCCCAGTATGAGAAAGATCTTCGAGATCTCTGTTGCTATAGTGGTGCTCAACCTTATTGGGGTATGTCTATCTCAACAAAACATTTACGACAGCTAATGACCTGAGCCTAGACTGGACACTTGACTCTAACTCTATGGAGGACTTCGAAAGTTCTCCCATCTTTGACCCAGGGACAGGCTTCGGAGGCAACGGCGTTTTCATCGACATCAGTGGCTGGACAAACGTCACTAGAAAGGTCTCCGGCAGGACAGGAGGAGGTATGTCATGACACATTTTCGGGACTGGGAAGCGCTAACGTGAAACAGGCTGCCTTACCGATGGCCCATTTGCCAAGGGAGAGTTTGAAGTGCATGCAGGTCCAGGTATGTCTCTATGAGCGCCTTTAAAGCAACCGACTAACTGTACAAGACAACTCAACTGCTTACAAACCACGTTGCCTGGCACGCGACATCTCTGCAGAATATGGCATCTCAAAGCTCAACCAAACCGTAGTCGACTGGACTATCGAGGCCAAAGACTTCTTCGAGTTCGACCAGCGTGTCCAAGGCGGCGTCAGTTCTGAATCTCAAGGATATCACGGTGGCGGTCATCTGGCCATTGGCGGTAGTCTTGGCGAGATGGGCGACATGTACTCTTCGCCTGGCGATCCTATCTTCTGGCTGCATCACACCAATGTTGACAGACTCTGGGACAAATGGCAGAGGCTGGATTGGCCTGCTAGGAAGAGCGATATCAGTGGTCCTGATACTCAGTATGCGTATCCTTATGATTTCTTTGGCGAAAAGGAGTACAAGAACATCACTCTTGCTTACGTGATGGACTTTGGCAACTTGCTTCCTGATAGGCGATACGTCACGGTTGAGGAAGCTATGGACACTCAGCGACTGTGCTACACATACGAGTAATGGCAAAAGGTGGTTTGTGATATGGTATAATTCTTGTTGATTATATTTGAAAACATTAACTATTACAGAGTGAAATGTAAAGTACTGTGAAGTGAACTCATGTAGACATCGAAACTTGTGTCATAGAGTCCCGCAGCATTAGATCGTGAAATAATAAACCCCGCTTAGTTCTTCTTTCCACAAGCAACAGGGAAAGCCTGGCCCTCAAAGTCGTGAGTCTTGGTACCACTGGGAGTCGTGACAGAGAACTCAAACGCAGAGACAGCATTCTTGTTACCCATGACATTGCGAACAGGGTAGTGACGTCCAGCGATGAGGTCAACGTGACCGCACTGAGTAGGGTTGTTGAAGTGATAACCAGTAGCAGTGAGGACGAGAGCAGGAGCGTTGGGGTCAGTCTCGCCAGTTCCGCACTCGAAAGCGTTGCCTTGGCCGAAGTAAAGAGTGTTGGCGTTGTCAGCAGTAACGCAGAGCTCGTAGGTTCCAGTCTCGGGAGCCTGGTAGTAGCCGGTGTAAACGAGGGTGAAGTTGTTGCCGTCGACCTTGATTCCGCCGGCGAGAGTGCGGTGGTAGCCGATGTACCAGGCCTTTCCAGCGTAGCCGGCATCAGGGAAGATCTGAGCGTAGCCGGCAAGATCTTGCATGTAGTCTTGGGCGAAGTATGTCTCGCTTGTGACCGAGGAGTCGAGAGGAGTGAGATCATCGGTGATGTAGTAGGAAGGAGGAACGGACATCTCGTCGTTTCCGTAGCCGCGCTCGAAGACGTTCTTGTAGTAGTCGACGTTGAAGCCGGCGGCTTGGCATCCGGGCTCGATGGCGCAGGGGGTAGGGACGGGGACGTTAGTGGTGGCGGATGTAGCGCTGGTCTCGACGGCAGCGGTCGTAGTGGGGACCTTGATCTCGGTTGAGGTGGGCTCGTCTGTGCTGAGAGTCTCAATAGGAGTCTCTACAGTGCTGGTCTCAGCAGTAGTGGTGGGCTGAGGGATAGCTACAGTGCTTGAGAGTTGTTAGTGGGTATTGCTGAAAGGGTCGGATTAATGTCTTACCTGCTGGCGCCCTTGATGACAACTGTGCTGGAGATGACAGAAGCGGGAGGGTGAGGCTTGCAGGGGCCTGCTTGGGCGAGGCCGATAACGCCACTGAGGGCAATGAGGGTCTGAGAAGCTCGCATTTTGAATAGTGACTGAAAGAGTAGTGAGATAACGAATGACGTTCACTGGGAAGTGAGTAAAGAGTGAATACTGCAAAAGAGTGCGGTGAAACGAGAGACTGAGCGATAAAGACCGATGACCAAACAAAGGAAATCACCGGAACCTTGTTACATTTATACGATCTCGTTCATCGTCTGTTTCCCTCACGCTTTGACTCCTATCATCCCATATAGCCTCTCTTATTCCGTTTCATTTCAGCAGCCCCTGCAACGGGGAGCCAAAGTCAGGTCAGATCCCCGCTGTTGTTTTAGCGCAGCCACCGTTTTCTCCGCCGTCTAGGCCGTCACCACCCCATTCGACGGTGATTCCTCGTATTGCTGTTAAATTGGGTGGAACTGTTTTCCACGTGGAAAGCTGAAACACGACGGCGGGAGGTGACATTTTGAGCTCCACTGGGTGCTCGATAAGCGGACGTCGCTTTGCTACTGGCCGAGCTCGTCGCCGGGTTTAGCGAGCCGGGTACCTGAATGCTACGGGGGTCCTTAGTGGAGCGGTTTTATAGGGTAGGGAAGATCTCAAAGGGGGAAGCGTTATTCCGTCGCGTGCGATTTACTTACCTTTTGCGTGGTATGGCAGTTCTCTCGCATAGTTATAGCTCAGTTGATAATAGTCTATGAGGACGAATGGGACCTATAACACACGTAGCAGAACTTCATAAACATCATAAGCGATCCGATAACGATGTTTTGCTGTTCATGCCCCGCAACGCTCGGTCATTCGTCGCTCGGTGCGCCGCGGTTCTTCCGTCTTCCAGGCCGA
Source organism: Fusarium proliferatum ET1 (assembly GCF_900067095.1). Classification (NCBI taxonomy): domain Eukaryota; kingdom Fungi; phylum Ascomycota; class Sordariomycetes; order Hypocreales; family Nectriaceae; genus Fusarium; species Fusarium proliferatum. The sequence goes on along the minus strand of NW_022194799.1, from coordinate 217,787 downwards.
CAGTGGGTGAACTGCACGAACCCTCGCAACGTTTGGTGACGCTAGACATTTAGACTCCGGTGGGAGATAATTGCCAAGATGTTGCTTCTGAAAAGTTCGCCCACATCCCGTTCTCGTTTCCATCGACAAAGGACCCCTGTTTTCGGATCAAATGTGCCGACCTACACGAAGGAGACTTGATCCGGGACAAGGTTGTTTTCATCAAAATGCCGTTGGCTGGCCATCGATTGAAAAGCTTCCACAATACAATGACTTACGTCTCATATCTAGTACCAATCCATCGTAACAAAGAATATCATTCCCAGCTCGCGACAATAAACATCTACTGTAAAAAGGACAACGTCTGATTCCGTACCTGTGCATAGGTATTTAAAAACGTTCACGGTTAACCTACTAATTAGCAGATTCATTTAGGTACTTGATTTACTTTAGGGTAGCTCGCGACAACTACGCACGGAACTGGTACAACGTTTGAGCGCACCAATCAGTCGCAATGAGGTCACCCAGAACTGGAAATCTATTTATATCACAGAACAGCGTCCTTATCTGACCTAAACATGCTTTGCGATAAGGCTGGACTGCGTACAGTTACAGGCTCAGAAGACGAGAAATCGCGACAGGGCAGATAAGATCAAATACAGAAGTGAATAAGGTTCTTGTTGAGTAATACCTGAATGTAGTCAGATTATAAATCAATTGCTATGGACGCTAAGAAACACTTTTATTGTGCCATTGCATGGCTTGTACGTGGACCCAAGGCCCTTTTGATACATTGTCAACCTACTGTGGGCGAAGCGCAGTCCTCTCGGACTCGCTCCATCGTCCTTGGATATACTGCCTCACGGTCTTGCCCCAGAACGCCGCTGGGACTGCCATAGCTCCCATGACAAACATCAAGACAAAAATGAGGATAGTTGGCTGTAGAATATGGCCCTCCTGAACCCAAGGTGATATAGCAGTTCCAATTCCGAAACCGAACATATTTCCACTGAATAATTGAACCGCGAGTGCCGCTGCTGCCCATCGCGGGAAAGCCTCGGTGATCCAGAGAGTGAAGGCGACGTTGCCGGTGAGGTAGCTCATGATGCTGATTGCAGAGGTGATGTAGATCCAGACTGAAGGCCACTTGTTAACAAGCGCGAGGCAGTTGAGGAGGACACTTGTTAGGCCAGTAATGACAGGGATGGAAAATAGAGCCAGGTAGACTTCGGCGTGCCGGATACCGCCTTTGCGAAAGGTGTAGCATCGCGTAAACCAGGAAGCGAATGGTCCTGTGAGGGGGAATGCGAGTAGAGAGCCAACAATGCCGGCGACACCAAGCAAGGCATTAATGCATCTTATCTGGTCGTCGCCGAACATATGGATAAGCGCAGATGGCTGGGTAAGGTTGAGGAAGATGACACCACTGAGGATGATGCCGGTAAGTAGAGAGACCCAAAAGGTCAGAGGGTTAAGGATGCATAGGAACATCTGTCCATATGTTGCAAGCACAGACTCCCACTTGGTCCCAGGTGCTCGCGACACCTTTAAGTGAGACCATATTGACCAAGAAGATGGTAAATCAGGGAGAGGCTTGTCATTTCTGATAAGTTCAATTTCGTCCCAACCTCCATAGACCTCAACCTTTTCAGAGCTGCTCTGAACTAGAACTCGGCCATCGAGGGCGACGGGAGGTCGGAGAAAGTATGTCTCAGGTACACAAAAGAGAACTAAAAGGAACGCGAGGATGCAGGGTGCAACCCAGACTTTGTATACGCATCGCCAGGTTAATGCGGTATCGGTTGTAAAAGGGAGGATCAACAGAGCGAGTTTGATGAGGGCTGAGCCCGTGCACCAGAATAGTGAGAGTGCACTAGGGCGTTCGTGAATAAATGTCGCGTCGATGAGGATGAGGATGAACTGGGATAGTTAGTAAGGCCTGTAGCTGGGTGGATATTGACTTACCATCCCGGTCGCTGATCCAGCTGCGAGGCCTTGTAAGCTGAGGGCGGCAATTAATTGGCAGAATGATCCAGCGTAGCCAGCCCAAAGCGTCGAAAGAGTTGTCAACACAGCAGCGCTAACAACAATAGGTCGTCGTCCAACTGCCGTCGATAGTGGAATGCCGATCAGGTACCCCAAGCCAGTGAAGAGAGTCATGGCCGACGATAAAGACTGCACTCCAAAAGGACCCATCGGCTAAACTCAATTAGCATCATCTCATTGACCAAGACTTACGAAATGCTTTACCTTGTTCTTGAACTCCTCCCCAATTGCCTGGAGCAACAGCCCCGGCAGATTCAGCTCAAACGACGCAGCCATCGAAAAGCACTGCAGTGCCAAAAACCCCATCAGCCTCTTGGACCACGACCACGTCAGCGGATCGCGATACGATTTACTCGGAATCGGCAACTTGAGCACGCGCCCATTGGAAGAGACGAAGAAAACACTGCCAGCAGTGGGAACAGACTCGCGCTTCGCCGCACCGATCGAACTCGCCCTTGACTCCATGACGAACCAAAATGCACGTAAAAGAAAAACACAGGCTGATGGAGAGCCAAGAGATGACGACCCTGGGGGGAAAACTGGACCTTTATTCTATTCTACCCTGGGAAAGCTTGAAGCAAACAAACTTTCGGTTCGACGGAGGGTTGGTTTTATCTAGGCTTGAAACGATTAGGTTCTGATGCCCGTTGGGCTAATCGCAATTTGCTCAGCGGGCGTGCTTGAGCGTTAGACGCTAAAGAGCGGAGGGTATCTATTGGTGGTGTTTTATATTTGAGTTTGCTGGAAACCAGGGGCTTCCTGATTCCAAAGCGAGGGGCCAATGGGAAAGGTTCCTGCGTCAATTGCCGAAGAGTCTGAGTCGACAACAGCATGTCATGAATTAATAATTATTGGCTTAGAAAGGAAGGACGTTGAGTTTCAGTGCTGAAGCCACAAAAAGCTAATTGTGCAGTTGAGTTCAACGGGCACTAAAGGGAAGTCTATTAATACTCCGGTTGACTTTCGCATTTGACTTTGTGATTTCCATTATTATGCGTCGTCATCAATTTTCGCATCTCGATGAACAAACCTAACAAGTGAGTAAAAGTGAAGCTGTGGATTTGAGTTTGGGTTGCGACGGGGGCATGTTTCCCCCAGTGCCGATCACAGCAAAGATTTGCATCAAGGTCCAAAGCCGAGGGCGACGGATGAAACGGAGATTATCCGCTGTATGTTTCGTATCGCGCACCAATCGGCAGTCAAAGGTGTGATTTATAACGTTGCTGCACTTCTCAAACTTAAGCACGAGACTGCGCGCTTGGAACGTGCGGTACGCGTATCAGCCTCGTTTACGGCAACCCGGATGTTCCGTAGTCCGAATAACTTTCAACATGTTCCATTAATGATGCTATCTATTTACTTTTGTTGACGCGTCAATGATGTGATAACCTCCTGCATGAAAGCTTCAGGCAGCTCGAGCCAAGTCCTCACTATTCAGCCGAATGCTCTCCTCCAAGGACGTGAAACCAGGTTCACCCAGAGCCTGCAAAAGCTGGATGCATCTGAGCCTCGGCTGTTCGATATCTGCTAGATAACGCATGGCCTGAAAGTCTTTGACAAAAGTTCTGTCGGGGTTCTGCGCCCGTAGAATAGCTAGGATTTGGTCAAGATTCCACGTTTCTGCCCAAGGGAAGATCCTTTCCCCTTGTACATCAGGCAATAAAGTGGCCGCGACGTGAAGCTTTGCATCATCTTGTACATCGATAAAATATTCTGCATAGTATTGTCAGTTATGCTTCTTGACGGAATGCAATTTGGGGCATCTTACGAGGTGACGCATTGGTCAGTGACTCGAGAGCAGTGCCACTCCATAGTGTCCTGATGAATCCTGATGTTGATGGGTATCCCTGATGCTTCCAATCCAAGCTCTTGCCAAAGTTTGTGCTAGGAAGTACTGTTACTGTTAGCGATGCTGTTGATCAATTGATACGGACAGCCTACCTGTGTTGACCACCAGATCTGAACGACGCGTCATATCGTTATGATAAAAGCCCCAAACGGCTCGCTCCGCCTCAACCTTGCTAGCGGCATACGCAACATACCATTCAGGTGCCGAGGCTGAGTTCTGTAGGATTGCAAGTGCCTCGTCGTTCCAGGTATTCGAGTCCACTATAACCGGCACTTCTGCTTCGGGAAAGACTGCTGCGGTTGAAGAGCTGGTGTACACGAAGCGCTTCACACTTGGTTCGTTGTTGGCTGCTTTCAGAGCGTTCAGGGCACTAGCGATGGCGTCGGGTATCATGGTCCCGGTTCCGGAGTTGAGGCCTAATGGGGAAGCGACGTGAACTACTGCTTCAACGCCTTTATGAACGTTAGTGCGTGGCAATGAGACTGTTTTTTTGCCAATTTCGCTTACCTCTTATTGCTTTGTCAAAAGCATGAGGAGAACTCAAATCAGCAATTGACCAGAGTGAGAAGTTGTCTTTGCCGTATTGCTGATGGAACAAGTCTTTTATCCATGCCGCCTTGATAGTATCGCGGGCTGTTCCTCGGACTTGGTATCCGCGCTGTAGAAATTCATTGGCGACATGAGAACCAATGAAGCCGTTGACACCAGTGACCAGAATGGTAGATCCCTTTGGGGTGGTAAATGAGGTACTAAGAATTGGTGACATTCTGAGTCTTTTTGATACGGATATTACTGATATTCGATGATACCGAAAATATTAACTGTCGATGAGAATCTTTTATAACATCGTGCGCACAATTGAGGATATCCCGAATGATGAAATCCACTAGATTCGGGATTCAGTGGATTACCGAGACCAATTTTGGCGTTGGAATGGCGTGCTTACACCTCATTCATATGAGCTTCACCCAATCATACCTGGCGAGTGTTTCCTATTCGGGCTTGGTGTAAGCCAGCTGCAGATCTCGGATATCCGATGCTTGTCCGCGTCGTACACAATTCACAATCATAATTGCAGAACATCAATGGTGAGGGTAGACTACATAATGTTTGACGATATGTGCAGTATCAATTCATAATCTATTTACATGAAACTGGACTATTGATGTTTGGACTGGCCCTCCTTCTGGGATGTCGTTGATTGATGACCTGCCGCTTAAAGGGTAGTAGCAAAGCCCAACTCGTAAGCGAAGCCAAGGCAGATCTTGGAAAACTCAAGAACATGGCCAAAGTTGACGGTGTCAATAGTATCAGTGGTGCCGTGGATATAAGGGCTGCTGTTGTCGAAAGTAGACTCGAAAGCCATAGCCGAGGGGAAACCCTGGCGGGTAGCGGAGGCATGGTCAGAGCACCCATATCCGCACTTGGAGTCAACGGTTGGGAGCTTGGAGTACTAGTCATAGTTAGTCAAAGCCATGAAATTTGGAGACCAAGACTTACAGCAGCGACAACCTTCTTGAGGAAGGTAGTAAGGCCAGCATCGACGTTGTCGGTGAGAATGCCAACGACTTCGGTGGTACCAGGCTTGACGTAGCCAGTCATGTCCTGGTTCAGCATGGCCTTGACCTGGCGACCGTCTTGCTTGTACTTCTGGAAGATAGCACCACTTCCGAGAAGACCGCCCTCTTCACCAGCGTACCAGTGGAACTCAATGGTGTTGGGGGCCTGGCCGGTTGAAACGCGAGAGTCGGTCAGGAGGACACGGAAAGCCTCAAGGATGGTGACGGTTCCAGAGCCATCGTCGTCTGTGCTCATTAGCCAGTATTTTCATGAAAAGTGAAGAATGACTCACCAGCACCGGGGGCCCGTCCAGTTTCGGGGCTTCGAGAATTGACAGAATCCTGGTGAGCGCCAACAACAATAGTAGCAGCGCTCTTTCCAGTGATGGTAGCAATAATGCTAGGCTGACGGAAAGAGTGAGTGAACTTCTCAACCTTGACGTTCTTAGCGCCACTGGCAGTGATGATAGACTGGATCTGTCCAAACAGCCATTCAGCTGACTGCTGGCCGTAGGTAGACTTGTAGTATCTATTCTGGAACTTGATGAACTCTGTCAGAGTGCTGCGCAGGTTTGTCTGGCTCAGCTTAGGAATGAGAGCGTTGACGGCAGATGTTTGAGCAACGGCGCTGGGGAAACTGGCGAGGAACTGGAGGTTGAAGCCGGGCTCATCAAGGTCGGTGATATCGATGAAAGTTTTGTGTTCCTGTGATGGTCAGACTCGGTGAGAGATTGTGCGAGGGCATGAAACGTACAGCTCTCAGTGCCCACTTTTCCTTCTCGGTGACCATGCGGACATCGCCAGGTCCAAGCTCAATCTTGTAAAGAGGCTCAGCGCCTTTGCGGGGGTCGATGGCAGCGGCATTTGACAACCCGATAAGGGCTGCAAGAGCAAGAGTAGCACGCATGATGGCAGTAATCAAAGTCTGTGATTTGAAGCTGTAGTGACTTGAGAGCTTGGCTAAACATCAACGTCGATCACGGAAATACCAACTTATATAGAAAACAATGATCTTCCTCCGAAGGCTACGTTAGGAAGGAGCTGTAACACAGCCCATCAATCGTCACAACACTATTTGCTCCGTGACCTTTCGCGGCAGGAGATATATTACACCATACCGCCTATCACAGTTCATAAGTTCCGGTCCCTCAGATTAAGCATAACTGCGACCTGACCTTCCAGAATCAAACGTTATGCCGTTGACGCAAGGTTGCATTTGGACGGGCCGCTTGTGCATCGGCATTGCTCTTTGTGGCAGGTCGCTAACGCTAGAGGGGGACTTTGTGAATTCTTGGCGCTGGAGCGGGGTTGTGACCTTGGCTTGGAGAGTATCTGAGCGGTAAGTGAGGGTTGTGAGTGGTTGATAGGTTTAGACTTAATTGATATGGGGAGACCAAAGAGGAAGCTTAAATTCTATTGTTCCTCGTGTAGATTATAGCGCATATGGTATCGAGTCGATATTCTCTATCGGGGCGTTTCTATATGTCCTTTTGCTGATTGACCGGCTCTTATGCTTCAAAAGGGAACGCAGACAGACGGCATGACATCTGTAGAAATGACTGATGTCTGATCTGAAAAAGATTGGATTACTGATTAGCCTAGAATACTTATCTCTTAAACGCTGCTTATATGTAGCCTACCAAAGCAGTGCCTAAATTGGTTTATATTTATATTTCGATAGGTTTGTATAAAGATACTAATTTATCCTAATATTGATTTAAAGCTTTTCAGCTTAACAAAATAACGATTTTACTTTATTAAAGATACTATTTCTTATGATTACTCTAGAGAATACATGGGAATTACTAAGTATTAGAGATACTGAAGCCATGTAGAATAGAGACACAGGTCAGGCCCCGCGCCACATCGCACAACTTGCCTTTACTTCGTAAATGCAATTTGATATTGAGTATGGTAAGACAGTTATACCCAATCATAACTCCCCACGATTGTTTAGGCACCACTCAATACAGTTAGGCACCAGCTTACCACTAACCGTCTTTCAAATAAAGAACTCAGAGTAAGTATAAACCGTTATTTTCTTACAGCAATTGCATTATTATAAGTTCAATTCGTCACCTTGTCAAATATCTCAATGGCATTGAGTCATCTTTGTTCGACCTGCGAGCAGGCATTATATCCTGACGTACTGGAAGAAAGCTCCTTGAATAATGAGCGGGTTGGTTCTCATCATGCGACTTATGAATCATTCCTTAACGCGATAGACAATGGATGTGCTATTTGTACCACTATTGACAAGCGCTTACAACAAAGCGGCGCATCCACGGCTAGTGGAGCAGAAACAGGCTGCTTTCCTTCATCCTACGATTACACCTACGATTACAGACTCACAGGAGCAAGGGTGCAATTCACGGTTCACTACAAGATACCAAGTAATTGGAAGGGAATGAACAGTTCGGGTTTAGTATGGTTCCGTTTGATTCCGATAAACGGTTCGTATTGTATCCTTCCAAGTCATATTCTATACTTATAATTGTTCTTAAGACTTAGGCAATCTCACCCCAGAACAATCGCTCCTCTCCTATGCGGAGTCTTGCACCTCATCATCACTTACCCTGGAACTTGCAATGAACTGGATCAACAACTGTCGCACTTATCATCCAGAGTGCCGACAGCTTCAGAAAGCAGGGAATTGGTGGCCTACCAGGCTTATCGATATTGGCAATGAAGGCGAAGGGAAATGGAAGCTTGTATCACTTCCTGCTAAGCCCCAACCACCACCGTCCTACATGACATTGAGCTACAGATGGGGCTCAAAGGACAACTTTCGACTTCTCAAAGAGAACTTGTACTCTTTCCAGAATGGTCTTCCCATCGCCGACCTTCCGCGCACGTTTCAGGACGCATGCTTAGTTGCATGGAGGTTTTCGGTGAAGTTCTTGTGGATCGATGCTCTCTGTATCATCCAGGATTGTAGCGAAGACTGGTCTCGAGAGTCTGCAGCTATGCGACTTGTTTATGCCAACGCTCTTTGTAATCTTGCTGCCTTTGCGTCAACCGACCCTCATGGAGGGCTTTTTCGTAGTCGAACCATGGAGGATTTTCAACCATCAATTGTTCGTGCCGCCTTGGATAAGTCAACACCCCCAAAAGACTACTATGCCGTTGATTCCGACTACACAAACCGCCAATTGCTTGATAAAGAACTTCTGAAGCGAGGCTGGGTTTTCCAAGAGCGACTTCTCAGTCCTCGAGTTTTATATTTCGCTGACAAGCAAGTCTTCTGGAATGCTTCACCGAGCAGAGGTGCGAGACATTCCCGCACGGTATGCCCCCTCTTTGCCGATCTAAGTCCCAATATCTATCAATAATCACAGGCTCTGGCAAGATAGCGTTGGCAGCAGAGAAGAGACCTGCAGTGGAAATCGCGAGAGAATGGGAAGAATTAGTACAGGAATACACGGATTGCGAGCTTACGAAGGCTAGTGACAGACTTCATGCAATAGAAGGGGTAGCCGACTTGTTCCGGAAAGCTTTTCAGGACACGTACGCTTTCGATTTGTGGAGAGCGGAACTTGCGCGACAGCTAAGCTACTGTGTGAGATCTCCTCGCAAAGAGTTATCATCGCATTATGTGGCGCCATCATGGTCTTGGGCATCTCTGCAATCCCCTGTCGAGTTTGAGCCGCATTCGTGTTTGGGTAATACAACAGAACATCTATCAGTATTAGACCTTAATCGAATCGAGGGAACTTTGACACTAAGGGGACATCTATTTACCGCCAAGATAGACAAGGAATCGAGATACAACCTGGTCTCTGACAACGCTCGGATCTATGCACAAATATATCCGGACCGGGTAGGCAAACAAGTCAATATGCCTAAAGTCATCACTCTATTTCCACTGATATCCCATTGGAGTTCAAGGGGCCCGATGACAGGACTTGGTTGTTTGGTCTTGGAGCCAATCCTCGTCACAGTGTCTCGATACTATCGACGGATCGCGTACATAAAGTTCGCGCAAGGACAAGACCTAGCGCTTTTTGGCATGACTATCTTGGCAGATGGGTCCGCAAAGATTGGCAAAGTGGCTCCTTCAATTATCAGCTTGATGTAAGTACCAAGCCGAAGGCCTAGGATAAGATAAGACGAGGCAGGTGTCTGACTTCTTATCTCCGGAAAATTGAGATTATAGCGCAGACAGTAGTATTTTAATATTCCTTTTTCAGCCTTGTTTTAAGTGGACTTTGGTGCTCATTCTGGAAGTTTTGCTATTTCGGTTAGGATGAAAATAGTGACAAAAGATCCCCAGTCCTATACGAATCACTAGATTAGGACGACCGTATGCTGATTCTGGTTTACTCATAGCCTGCTAACATGACGCTCAAGCTGTTTTTCTCTCACTTTCTAGTACAAGTGACCATATCCAAAGCAACAGCAATCTTACCTGCTCTACTTGCGACGATTCCTAGGTCACCGTACATTAGTAGTATGAATAAAGATGACGTACTTGCTGGCATGCTGGGTTCGCGCTCTGTGTTAAGGATACAGTCATCAGAGAAGCTATTTCCACCTAAGACATCCGCCAAGCGCTCGGTTGATAGTGTAGATTAGGTGGCCCAATTGGGCCTTAATATTTAGGAAATGCAATAGTAGCCGACTAAAACCAAGAGTACAATAAAACGTAGAACAAGCTAAGTACTATACTTTATCATAGAGTGAGCTCCATCACCAAGGACCTACATTGTATATCCTGTCTTTTCCACCGCTGACCTATAAGCCTTCCTTTCCTTGATATTCGCCAGCCATTTACTGATTAGTGGCCAATCCTGACTTTCCGTTCCCAGCTTCATGGCAAAAATGCACTCGATGCTAAAGCCCATCATGATATCTGCAGCAGTAAGATCTGTCCCGACAATGAATTGGCCCTTGCTAGGGCCTGATTCAAGTTCCGCTTCCAACCACTGCATTGCCTCGTTCACCCTTAGCACAATTGCAGCCTCCAGCCCTGAAACATATTGAGCAGCCTCTTTTGGCATTCCCATACGGGCCATGATGATCTATTGGCGTTAGCGCATCACCTCAGAAAATTCCAATGCTAATTAAGAAAAACTGACAGGAACAGCATTCATCATGAAAGTGCCCTCGGAAGCTTGAATCCATTCCCGAACACTTGCTCTAGCATGTGCTTCCTGAGGCAACAGCCGTGACGTAGAGTCATATGATTCGATGAGATACCTGTAGCAATTGGTAAACAAACGATCACCAACCTTCAAGAGCGGACGATAAATTTGCTCACTCCACAATAGCACCACTTTCCTGGATTACCAGATCCCCATCCTGAATAACAGGACTACTTCCAAGGCGAGTTGGAATCTTAGCTTTGAACTCTGGCGGCGCTAGCCCATTGGCTGCCCTTGGCGAGGTGACCAATTTGTACGAAATATCCAGCTCTTCCAGGAGCCAGGCGATTCGGATCGCTCGGCTCGCATTGAGGAAGTAAAGAGTGATATCTGGCTGCTTGGAAGACATTGTAAAATGTCTGATCGATTGTAATTTTTGATAATCAATAGCTTGGAGCAATGTTGATCGCTGGTAGACTTGGGAACATACAGAGAGTATATCTGAGAGGAAGAGGTCTTATATGCATTCAGTGATTCGGCTTGCGGCAGGACTATTTACCTCAGAAGTCCGAAATATCCGTCTTCAATCGGGATAATTACGCTTGCCCACCATAAGTCGGAATGTCAACCACACGACTGCTCCACTGGTGACGCAGTATTCCAGGGATGATCTCATAAATATGCATGCGGATGACTAATGCCTCCTCGCAGTGTAAGCCCCTCTCTAAGCTCTCTTACAGCCTGTAGTAGCATGTACTGCTGAGCCTAACCGAGTGTCAGAAGGTACAGGCAGAGCAGCTGGAATTCGCGTTCTTGTTGTTAATTTTACGCTTAATAGCTATATGTCGGCCTGCAGACAAAGCGCTGCGCTGTGTGTATGACCTTGACTTATTTCGCATCTTCGGCTGCGCTAAGCAAAAGCAAAAGACTTCTGCAAAATTTGTTGGCTATTATGACTCATGTCTGCTGTAGTTAGCGTATTTTGGCCTTAAACTGTGTGTTAATTCCAATCACAAATTGAGAGGCTTGCCCAAATGATTGTATGAGATATTTTTCAGTGTGTTGGCTTGATATGTCTCGTTGAGATATCATAAGCTTTAACTATCAATCAATATGGTGCATTGTAAATCAAAGAATAACATAGGATGGAGACACGCCATGATTATACCGCATGTTGGCAGCAGTCCTGACACAACATGGTATACACTCCCGCTGGCGCAATATGGGCGCTTCATTCCATTCTCTATTAACCAAAAGCCCAACGCATCTCGCTAGAGGATTACCCGCAAGTCTTCGTAGGTAGATTCTCGGCTGGAGAGTCTCCGGCACAGAGCCTTCCCCGTTTATGACTGATATATCACACTGAATCTGATCCATCCTGGTACAATCGCGGTGAGTGCACCCGACTAATCCTGAGTTCTCGATGATCTCTTTAAGCATGGTATATGCCCCAACACGACAGGTTCCCCTGGCACTGATGAAGTGAAGATCAACAAGCAAGCCGCTGGTAGATTCTTCAAGAAACAGTTTGACATTCAAATCAGAGCTTCCTGTGTCCGTAGCAAGTATGGGGATCGATATATTGCCACCCAAGGTGTCAACGACGCTAGCTTGATAATCCGTCCTGTACGAACTGGTAATCTCGAATGAAGAATTGTCTCTCCAGTCAAAACCTAGAAGGCCATCAGACCTCGTGCCAGTTTTATCCGCGATGAAAGAGTATTGTCGTCCGGCTTTCGTCTGGATTACTCCCGGCACAACATGCAGTGTCACTGCCTCTTCCGGCCGATCTGACACATTACGCAATATGTCAAAATAGAAGCAGAGACCGCCAACAGAAGCAGAAGTGAATGCCCTGCATCTCTGCAGAGCATATAAGTTATTCGTAAATAGAAACTGCGCCGTATGGTATACCGAAGCAAGGTCGAGACGTCGTACGAGATGAACAAGATCTCCGAAGTAAGCATCGTGAAAACCCCCTCTGTCCCATTTTCCAAAACTAGGGTCAATTGAAGCCCCACCGGAGTGGAGTTTGTAAATGAATCTCAAGCCAGAGTGATACGGTTTGAGATCGGTATGGATTTGAAGCGCAGAAATATTCCAGACCAGGAAGATAATGGTCTCGGCAAGTACCGGAAGGCAGTAACCACGTGTGGTGGATCTACAAACAATTCCGGAGCAATAAGTACACCCGCAGATGTGTGCCAAGTCCTTCGCGGCTCGATTATATGCCTTAACAGCTTCGTCAACAGACATATCCACGTCGAGATCAACCTTGGGACACAGGGGTAAAAGTTCAGGAAACCAAGACGTAGCGGAATGCCAAAATCCATGTCCGTATTGACCTGGTTGAAAGCCAAACCAACTGATGCAGTCGTCAGAATCGAACATTCCACTTGTGTCAGAGTTGGTCAAGCCTTGAAAGACGCGTGTGGCTGCGCCTATAAGATATCCGAATTCTTTATTGGCGTCCAGAAGCTTCTTAAATGAGTCCCCAAACGTTCTGCAAAGACAGCTGTTCCATGGCAGGGTTCCAGAGATGATGGAATCAAATCGCTGCTCATAGCTGGACATGATGTTATCAACAGAGTTGATGAAGTACGCAGTGCTAGTGACCTGGACCTGTTGCGAGCACTGTGGTTTCCCGTATATGACCACCAGACGGATATAATCATCGCTGGTTGTAGACTTGTAAATCGTAGCATTATCAGCACTTTGAATTTCGACCTCCAGGCCAAGGAAGTAGAACCCGATAGCTGCGATCCATCCACAGGATCGACCACCAGTCAATGTTGCTGAGCTCAGCACACCCGAAGATACACGTGCAACAGCAAGTAAGGCTTCCGCAACATGTCCAGGTTCATCCTTGTATTCCTCGTTCACGTAAGGAGTATGGAACGACATGAACTGCTCCGCAATGCATGCAAAGGTCGTCGACTTGAGAGTTCCGGAGCAAGATCCCACTAGATTCAACCATTGACTAGCAGAGGGTCGTATATCATCAGGGGCGTCACAAGCATCGGCCAGCCTGATCAAAATCTCGGCGCTGGTGTTTGGTAAATGAATTTCAGAAAGACATGCACAGAGCATCAAGCACTTTAGCCCTTTATCAGTCTCTCCAAGCAATCTCACTATGTGCTTGATCCCAAAGCCAAACCAAATCGCATCTCCAATGGCAGAGAAGCTCTTCAGGTTCCCAAGTGCTGTAATGAGACGTTCATGTCCAGTGGTGGACAATCGAAAGAGAGATGACATTTCCTGGCCCACGACGATCGTGAGAGGAGAAACGTCGGCCGCTGTAAAGCGTGCGAGGACAGAGATGGGCACAGAAACAGACATCCTGGCGATCTGGACCCAGTCAATAGACCCTTGTTGCTCGAAGGAGCCGCCCGCGCCAGCCGCAGTCGAAAGGGTGAGAGTATTTGCCATAGCTGATATTTGCTGGAGTTTGGCAAATCTTTCTGAGAGGTACTGTACTACTGACAGAGGTTGTGACTTGGTACCGAAGTGACGGAATCAAACATGGGAAAGATATCGTCAGATGATGAGATGACCATGGCGGCATGATAGAATTCTGAAGCGGAAATGTATTTTCAACCCGCTCTATGATTTGGCAAGTTGTGATTGGTTTAGATCTTAATTATTCCGTTACACAGCATCACCCGGGAAGCACTAACGCGGTTGTAATTCCTGTTATAGGTCACTCTGGAGAAGATGGAGAAAATTCCTAAGTTAGGACGCGTTGCGTGGGGCTGAGCGTGTTGCTCCGTAAGACTCTTACCCCGCTTTTTGAAATCTGTCATTGTTTTATGGACCGCAGCTTTCTTCCGACCTTTAATGCAGAGTTGACAAAGTATTGTTTACACGAGTTCCATCTGGCGTTAATTAAATGGTTTAGTCATCTTGGGCCACAGTTATCGGGTGTAGCGATTGCAGAAGGGGCTATGCGATGTACTTAAGCTGTGACTTGGACGACCGAAGCAAGCTATGATATACAGCCTGGTAACTAGCAAACTTCCATCCACCCAAAGCACTCCTTTCTACAGTCACGCGCGGTCCGTCACCCCCATTTCTTTCTTGGAACATATGATCTACCTTTTCCACTGCGACCTGCCCTTTATCTGCCTCGAAATGAGCCGCAACGAGAGCAGTAATGCCGAGTCGCGCTTGTACGTCTCCAACATCACTGCTTGAGGCCAAAAATGCTCGAACTGTAAGAAATAGTCCAAGTATCACAAGCATCAAATTGGCAACCAGTAGACATGCAAGGGGTCCTTTGGGAATCTTAGCTACCAGCTTTGAGGATCGTGACTGAGCCTCTTCGGCTGGCGCAGAGAGTAAAGCTCCTCCGATTGCACCCATGACGGTTCGACTGTACGTTTCCGCAAATTTGTCGGCTACCTCTTGTGCCGTGTCGCTCTGCCACACGTCAAGACTTGTTTGTTGAAGGACATATGAATCGCCGACGTGAGTATATCCTTGAGTCCCCATCACAATATTGGTAGTAGATGCATTGCTCGGCGAGTATGAAAAAGATTTGACGGATCCGTTTATCGAAGTGTATCGCCAGTCAAGAACTTTGGTACTACAAAGCAATGCGAAAAGAGTTGATCCGTGGAGCCCGCTGGCTATGTCAGGGTCCTCTATCAGACCTCTGTTGGGATTGCGGCCCAGATTCTGATTGACGCTAACAATGGCGGTAAAATAGTATGGATTTGGCAGCGACACCAGGGATGAAGAGTTTTTTCATTGATGGATCGGTGAAGTAAGTGAGGACCATTGAATTTACCAGAGTGGTCGGTATAACTCCCTGGACCGGGCCAAAGTCGCAATTATAGCTGGCCTGAGGACCGATAATGCCGTCTTCACTAATGCAATGCTTTGTGACAATCTGGCATTGGGAAGAAGCACCGAAAGACGTAGCCGTGTAGTCTAGGTTGGCATTTTGATTGGTTTGCCGAAGACCAACGAAAGCGTAGCTTTTGCCTATAGAGTCAGCGACCTGCTGCACCATATTTGCACTGGAGACGTTGGCGAGGAGCTCGAGTGATGGTTCGCTATTGATCAGAAAGGTATTTGCTGCCGCACTGTTTAGAGTACAGCCGCCTTTGGATGTAGTGTTAATGTTTGTGCAGTTTTCGTTGAACATGAAGCTACCGCTATCGAATGTTGTGGGTGAAAATTGGGTGAGAAGAACTGTCTTGGTCACAACATGCAACCAAGTATCCGTCGCAAACACCAACATGTTTGATTCGTTTAGCCTCATTTATAACCGGTATGATACTAACTACTTACCTGAGAAACGAGGCCAGGGCTAGCATCCAGGTCATGAATGTTAATGGCTGTGTCATTGGTGCCCTCTTCCTTTTGGAGATAAACAAATAGGTTACACAACTCCATAAGGCGCTCAAAGAGGCATTGCTCATGATACGAAGAATGAGAGCATACTGTCGTGGAGTCGGCTGTTGGGTTCGATCGCCGCTCTGACTCGCCTGAATCAATGTCCTAGAAACGGGAAACGAGACCAGAGTCAGAAGAAAAGGCAGAATGAGTGGCGCCATAGTGCTAGACCACGACGCGACGATGATCAGAGTGGTAGGATGGAAGTCAACATAGATGACATTGGAATCTGCAGATACTGCAGATTGAAAACTGGGTGAGTTGGGATGAGTTGGGATGACTTGGTAGTGAAAGACCAGGCCGAGAAGTAAAGCAGAAAAGGCAATGAGAGTAATGGACGATATTATGCATGCGAGCCAAACGTCTCTGACGACCCCACGAATTCGGGTGGACGATGTTGGACCCTCGGTGGTGGGCGTAGGCATCGTTGGTTGGTACGTATAATGAGGTTCTGGCTCCGGGCCATACTGGCTGGAGGACTTCATGATTTCAAGGTAGTGCGATGAAGTGGGAAGAAACCTCGAAATTTACTGTATATCTGCCTTTATGATAGTCTTGTGTCATTACCTCGATGAAACTGGGTAGTGTCCTTGTAGTTCTTTTTCCTTCTTTCGACCAAGCCTGGATTGTAAAATGGCTTCAGTGGCTGCCGACAGTCTTGCAGCCTGCTTACAGCCTTGCGGGGGTTGAAAATCGAGAATTGGTCGCTGTGAGACAATAAATTGGCATGACTTGATGCTATCAACTAATAAAAACTAATGGATATGGCCTGCTGTGCTCCTTACTGTAATTTGATCGTCAGCCCTGATACTGTGCACAGAGCCATCATGATCAGATGTTGGCAAAGGTGGGTGGCATTATCATCCCAGATTTCCGGTCTGCCGATTCACCTGGGCGGCGGGACAATTAACCAAACAAACATGGTCATTTAGTACCTCTTCACTCCCGGCTCCAACAGTAGACCAACAATAGCATCTTGTTATTCATATTTGCGTGACTCGCAAACTTGCTTGGTGCGGTCCAGAGATTCCTAATTTGATTTATGCATATATGTTAACTTCGCGGGCATAAGCTTATCTGTCAGTAGTAGCTGAATGCAAGGGTTGACAGAGCTGAATCATGGATTGAGCAGTGGACAAATCATGAGCCCTCTTTTGTGGAAAGACTAGCCATTATCAGTAAGACCAGCATTTGCCATCCGCCACCAGAACCTCAGAGTGTGAAATTTGTTGGACAAGTGCCGGCTGGCGGAATAAGTGCAACGGCCGTCAATATGACCCTTATACCACCAAGTCGGAGGATCGTTCCTCGTTGCATCGCTACCAGGCTATTTGAATTACTGATAGCTTAATGTGCTTATATCTAGCACTAAAGTAAACATTTTTATTGCGTGTGATTTCACATTCCCAATCCCTCAAAGGTATCATATGAAATGCATGATCTTGCAGGCACTTGGAAATGATTCAGGCAAGTTGAGGCTAAATAATCATTGGACAAGTCTTTATTCCTTTAGGCATATGGTTGTAGCTATTTACTCCTACAGAGCCTTACCATTGGTGACTACTTCAGGGTCATCCAACCGCTGCATCCCATCAATGAAAGTCAATCCAGCAGCCTTTGACCAGCGAGGGTCAATAGCTCCGAGATGAATATGCGGCGTGTCATCCATATCGGTATCAAACGTCTCTTTGACAAGCCCATCGCCAAGATACAAGAATCGGTTTGCACTCTTCTTCCCACTAGCAGCATACTTGATGTCATAGTCCTCCCAACGGACCTTGCTCAAGGCTCTGACAAATTGAAGTGTTATACCAGGCCAAATTAAGTTCACTCGGCCTTTCAACGGTCCAGATTGTGTCTTGTACCAAGCTGGGCAGTCCCCTGACCAAGCGCAGCCTTTCAACCATGTCTGAGCATGTTCGACGAAGTCGTCCATCGCTTCTTGCTTGGGCACCACGCTGATGATGTTGTGTTCCATTTGCAGCTTCTGGATGACTTGGACTACGTAGTTGGCTACTGCGTCCATGGGTCCGATGAGAGATCCGTTGGCAGAGGGCCAGTAGGCACCGGTACTGCCGTGGAAGTAATTTGGGAACTGCGCCAAAGCGACCGACATGTAACTGTCTGGACTCTGCTTAAGGAAATTGGATATCAGAAGACCGTTTGGCCCGATGACCTCAAATCGTGGGATAAGGTCGACACTGAAACCTGGTTTTGGTCAGAATGTCTAGAAACAGATCTTCTCGGAACAGACCTACCAGTTGCACAGACTACGGCGTCAACCTTTCGTTCAACGCCATCTGTATCCACAACACCGTCTTCTGTAAGTTTTGCCACGCCTTTGAAGACGACCTCAACATTCGGCTCCTGGACTGCATTGATGAAAGGGTCACCTGGAGTAATGCGACGGCATCCCGGAACGAATTCAGGAGTAAAGCCTGGAAGCGGATTAGTATGTAGACAAATCCAAGTTACTCTAAACTCACCCTGTAGAAGACTTGGATCCTTGATCTTGATCTTCATTTGATCGTAGAAGAACTTGATGGCATTTCTCTGGTGATCAGTGCCGCTGTAGAAATTTGGGAAGAGGCCATTGAGACGCCTCTCGATGCTCTTTCCATGGGCCTGAAGCTTGGAAGGGTCCTTTTTGAACGCCTCTCGGTCTTCTGGTGAATCTTCAAGAGGAATTAGTATCCGACTCTTCTTTCTCTGAGGATAAAAGTTGCACTTACACTCCGGACTAAACTCATCGCCTGCGAGCCCAGGCGCAAACCAAACTGGAGTACGGGAGAAAACAGTCATCTTGGAAACATGAGGCTACCAGATGTCAACAACGCTTAAGCGTTAAACGGAAATGCTAGAGACTTACTTGCATACTAGGTACTACCTGTACTGCCGAGGCACCACTGCCAATTACAGCAACGGTCTTGTTATTCCACGCCTCTTGGTCGAATCGGTCATCCCATTCAGCAGTGTGAAGCAACTGACACATCCGTAAGTACACAATTAGCACACGAATTCTACAGACTTACTGTTCCCTTGAATTTATCGAGACCCTCAACATTAGGCCACTGGTAGACATGTTGACTTCCAGCGTTATTCACCAAGATCTCAGCATCTTGGTGATACTCCCGATTCTCGCCATTTGGTAGCTCTTCCCGCACAAAGACGCGCCAGAATCCCTCCTCATGCCACTCGGCCTTCAGAACCCTGGTATGAAACTTGATATACTTGTTAAGGTCAAACGTGGTGGCGCATTTCTGAAGGTACTTCTGAATGTCTTGACCTCTTTGCTCAGTCAGTACCAGCAGCGTTCTTTGCGGATTTTCCTACTTACGGGCTGAGAAACCGGGGCCAATCTGGGTTCGGTGCAAAACTGTATTGATACACGTGAGATGGAACGTCGCAGGCAACTCCAGGATATCTGTTATGGTTCCAGACGCCTCCTAGCTTATTACTCTTTTCGAATACAGTGAGGTCAAAGTTTTCACACTTGTTGGAGATCCAGTATGCGAGATTGATGCCGAAGAGGCCAGCGCCTATGTCGACAACCCGAATCTTACGATTGGCTGCCAGAACATATGTCAGCATGAAAGGTATCAAAATAACCGTAAGAGAAAGTCTGGACTGACATGGGTCACCAAAAGTCTTGTCCGAGACTTTGTAATCTGGATTGTAATTCTGATAGAACTGACTCCACGCTTTGGCCTGAGTCAGCCTGTTGGCTAACTCTTGCGAATCAAGGATATCAGGGCTCATGGTTATGAAAGATAGTACTAAGTGTGGCGTTCTAAGATAAGGATGATGTCTTTTGCTTTAGCTAAATGGTCTCTGAAGCTGTATTATACACACTGATACCGATCTTCTTTAATAAATGGCATGTCTAAGAAACACTTGTTGGACATTCAGGCGAACAGTCCGCGGGTTCCATTGTAGTCGGAAGCTTGAGAAAGCTCGGAACTTCCATTGTCCACGAGATGGAGAGCGGCTTATCCGACAATTGGAGCTCCAGCATGGCGGCATCTCCATGTTGACAAAGTCTGCATTGACTGCTCGGAAATCGTGATAAGATTTCCGATGCCAAAGTTACACAGATGAAGATTCAGAACCGAGAAGAGACAGAAGATGGATGAACCTGGTCCAAAGCGAAACGCGTCGAAAAGGAAGATCAGCAACCTCGGAGGCTAGCCAAATGCAAAATGGTCGGCCTCGGAACTACCGAGCCCCATACCCCACAGTTGACTACCCCAGACCTCGGACCTCGGAGCATTGTTTTTCGTTTGCGATACTGATAATGCCTTAAAATTGATGAGTAGTAGGTGGGATTTAGACTAATGATGTCTGGTAACACTAGATAAGATCATTTACGTGCTTCTGTGGCAATTCAAACTGCTAGCCCTCAACAACTTTCAAAATATAGGAAGTCTAGCAGTCATTTGGTGGCGCCTTGTTGTCAAAACTTACCATGGACAGGTCGACCAAGTACATACTTCACGGGGATTACGTCTCCCCGTATACAATCACCACCGCGCATGCATTGCTCGAGAAGGGTCTTAGCTGGGAATACAGACATATCGACATCCTCAAGTTCGAGACTCGGGTGTGTGGATCCATGAATTGCACGGAATTGACTACCCTGCAACATGCTAATCGGCCAACAAGACTCCTGAACACCGCAAACTGCACCCTTTCGGCAAAGTGCCAATCTTGGACGTACTAAACGGCCAAGACGAGAGAGTTCTGCGGATCTGTGGTACGAACCTGACCCTCCCCTCAGAGTCCTTGCCACTTACTAATCTTATATAGAAAGCCGGGCGATTGCCCGTTACATCGCCACCGTGTATTCTGACCACGGAAACCCGTTAGTGCCAGATGTCTCTGATATAGAGGCTATGGCTTCATTTGAAGAAGCTGCCTCGATGGAAGTTTGCTATTTCTCCACTACAGCATGGAAATACGGCGCAGATATCGTCATTAAACCGCAAGTTAACCATTTTCCCGTATTGTCCGTCACTGATCGCGTGACTGACTATTGTTTCTAACAGGGTACTGGGTATTCCCAGAGTAGGGGAAAAGGCGTTAGAGGATATTTGGAATGAGCTCTATGGCGCTCTCAAGGCCATGGACGGGATATTGTCTGGCCGTAGTTATCTCGGTGGCAAAGAGTTTACTTTGGTCGACATCTGGACTATGCCTTGGGTGTCACAGCTGATTGATTTGAAGGGGGCTGACATACTCCTGGCTGAGTTGCCGCATCTGCGAGATTGGTGGGAGAGAGTGAGCTTGAGGCCGGCGTGGAAGCAAGCATGTGCACTAATGGATGAAGCGATGGAGGTGATGCGACAGAATGGATCAAACGGAAAGGAGTTGTAAACGCAGTCACGATATCTGTTATCTGCTAGGAATTGAGCTGGGTTAGCAAGACCTGAACTGCACCGTTCACCAAAATATGAAGACATTCCATAACTCTAGCCAAGATTCATTCCTGATTTACTCGAACCATTCGAGCCAGGTTCTTCTGTCTAGTGAGAGCCGAACCGCTAAAACGGAGCTACTCCCTTAGACTGCGGAACTTTTAGTTCGTATGGGGCCCAAGACTGGAGAACGCGGGGTTGGTTGCCCACGTGATCTCGAGTATTTGTCCTACTAACTCGCTTCATAACTGCGATGCAACCCCCCGACCTACCTTAACTCTAGACAACATACCACGTTTAGAATTTAGAACAGTCATGTCACTGCCAACTGGCGCCAGAAGCGATGTATCGGATATCCAGCGAATCACCCGAGGCGGGCGCCGAAAGCGCAACGAATACGCTCTGGTCGCCTGGTATTTCCTAGCCTTTCTATCGAGATATACAAGATGCTGATACAATGAGTCCAGTATGCTATGCAAGTCTCGAAAAGTTAAATGTGACGGCCAGTGGCCCTGCCAGCGCTGCACCAAGCGTGGTGCAGAGTGTTCCTATCCACGTCGCGGCCATATACCCAGCATGAGCCCAATGCCTACAGAAATGAGCTTGTAGTATTCTACATCAAGTCCAGAAGAAGTCGAATCTAATCAATCTATTTTCCTAGAGAGACAGAATACTCTCCATCAACTGAGGATGTGGCCACGCCTCAAATATTTGCGACTTCAGGCGGCCCTACATCGAACGAAGCATCCCGTCTACCTGCGCAACCCGGTAATAACATAGGCGCCTCGCTACAAAGCCCAGCAGCTACCGAAAAATCGCCTACAGCTCGCCGCTCTAGTTTTGTTGACACCTTCAGCTTGGCAAGATCATGCCTTGAAGCTAATGGTATAGTGGACCAAGCTGAGAAGGACGTCCAAGGTTCAACGAACAAACCATGCCTGACTCTGGAGCAATCTCTTGCTTCCGCAAAAGACGACTGCTTGGAATCTGTTCTGGAACTTGGATACGACAGAGCTAGAAGCTTGTTCATCACGTTTGCGGAGACTATCTATCCGATTTACTCTTGTGTTGACCTCCAATCGACAGAACAGGTCTTGGGTGCGGTACTTGGGCGTTCAGCGGGTCAGACACCAAAGCCCGTTTCGATCACCCTGACGAAGATAGACATTCTCAAAGCTGTTTTGGGACTCACTCTCCTCATTGAGGATGATAAAACAAGTCCCCTGGCACGGTACCTTCAACGCTGCATCGATTGGTCTGTGGAGAAGGTTATTATTGGGAAAGGCCCTGATATTGACGATGTTACCATGGCTGCCTTAATGGTGAGATATTCAATCTGACCAGGCAGTCTCCAAACTAACAGCTTGCGAACAAAAGGCCCTGTATTTTTTCCATAAGTCCGAACATAAGAAGGCGTGGCGACTTACCAGTCTAGCATCGAGAATTTGCTTCGAACTCTGTCTTCATCAAACTCCAGAGGAAACGGAGAAGGCTGTTGAAGTCTCTGGTTCGTTCTCCCCACGAGTGTTATTCTGCTGTGTATACGTACTAGACCGGACGTTTTCTTTCGCAACGGATCTTCCCCATACCACCAAGGATGAAGACATAGACGAAAGCTGCTTTGATCTTGTGAGTTATAGTCGACCTTGAACACATAGGCGTACAACTTCTGACTCATAGCAAGGGAATCTCGTCTCCGTTCCTAGTCGTGAACATGGAATACACGCGTCTCAATTCGGAGATACTAGGACTGCTGAAGGCTTCAGCCAAGAGCGTTGCGGAAAGTCGACAACAAAAGGAGTACCTCGATTATCGGATTCAACGGTTACGCGATCAATTCCGGGACCTTACGGCAGCCTCTCGATCTACAGCTTTACCTAACAACCCTTGGGATCCTCTTCAGAACGAAGTTCTTATGAATGACCTGGAAACCTTTCTAGAGATACGGATCTGTCACTCTCGAATACTACTACGCAAACCTCTCCTCCGCTCATACAAAGGCGATCGCGAGAAGATAGCAGCAGCGGCAGTCTGTATTCAGTGTGCCAAAGCCACCATATTTCTGTGCTCCGGCGTGATTAACAAGGCGGCCCCGTTAAAGTGCCTTCGAAGCTCATACGAATACTTCACCGTGTCGTCACTTGCTATAATCCTGCTAGTTGTTTCTCAGGACCCAGAAACTTACGGACCAGAGAGCAGAGACGCATTTCAAGAAGCGATCAGAATACTCCAGGTATCCAAGTGTCGAAACTTTGCGTGTGGGAATTTGTCCTTTACTTTTGAGCAACTCCTCCGGATCGGGGAGCGGCTTCACATGCCGAAAGATAGCAATACGCCGATACTACAAGACTTTGGAGATATTGACATGGGGCAGCTCTTGGAGGATTCACAATGTGCTGGATCAGGTAAGTTAATGGCGTCCTAAAGCACGATAGAATGATGAACTAAACGGTGGATAGGCGATCTTCAGACACTGGGTGACAATATGTTCGGGCTATTTGGGGTGAACGGAAACTGGCCTGCCAATAATAGCTACTTCTGAGATGCACATGACAGGGTCGCTATGACCTAGGAGCAAATATATCTATGTCCAGTACAATCGAAAGAGGGTGCTTGATGACAACCTTGGTCAAGCTTACCTTTCCTTCATTCACATCCTTGATAGCCTGTATACCCTCCTCAGCTCCTTCCACAATCTTGATGTTGGGAATTCTGAATTGTGACCCGTAATTCTTCGCAGCCCAAACAACTGCTCTCTCTAGCCGAGCCTCCCATACGGGATTTGCCTTATTTCCACCTGGAAACTCGAACGGGACGGGATTGTCGGTTTCTCTCGAAGCAAAAACCATTCTCCATCGGGGCGGCTTACTGAACTGGGGCAGGGTGCTGATGAATGTGACATCTGGTGCCGTGGCGATCAATTCGCACTGCTCAATAGTTCCTGGACTGCCTGTCTTGCACACAGTGTCTAGGACATATTTGATTGTGGCGCCCTTTTCCTCGCATGCAGCCCTGACAGCGCCAACGACATCCGGATCTCGATAGTTAAAACACTTTGTTGCGCCGAGCTGGAGGAGTGCTTCGTGGTTGGCAGGCGAAGCAGTCGTGAATATCCATTTCACTCCCATAGCCTTTGCGAGTTGTATCGCCGCACTCCCGACACTACTCGCACCGCCCCAAATCAATAAGGCACCAGTGGGAGGCGGTCCCAAGACGTTTATAGCAAGAAAGGGAATTTCGAAATGATTCATCAACGCATCTGCTGCTGAGCGCACCATGATACTCAGGGCCGCGGCATGTGGCCGAGGGAGCTGAGGGGGTAACCTTGCTGACATCAGGTTTGACTCTAGGATGACATAGTCTTGGTGGCCGCCATGATACCCTGGTTTTGAGCGTCCGGGATGGTTGGATCCAAAGACGACGTCCCCTACTGCGTAGCGACTAGTCTTTCCTGCTTCGATGACGGTGCCGCAGATTTCATAGCCACATACGTTGTTCTTCATTCCCAGATCCTTAGGATGATTGAGATCAGCTGGGTTGATGCCTGAGTACTCGACTTTGACGAGGGCTTGGCCATCTTTGGGATGATACGTTTCTGGTATGTTGCGAATAGACAGTTCGCAGGAGTCGTCGACAAAGATACATTTGTTCATGTTGACTTTCGTTTCGTGAGCTTCGTTGTTGTTCTGTCGTTTGTGTCTTTCCAACACTGAGGAACGAGAAATTGATATCAAGATACTACTTCGTGGGTTACATTTATCCGGTGATCTAGTCGATAATCCCGAGACTGCATCGCGTGACGAGTGGAACTGTTGAGCCCCTATTTGGAACCTCGGAACTTCCGAAACGTCCCCGTTTCCCCTCGGCCAAACCGAGGTAAACCCGAAATTGAACTCAGAGCAATACTTTCCAAGTGTCAACATGCTGCCCTTTGTCTCTGCGGGTTTCCCGCCGGAAGACGCGAAGATATGTCGATCTTTATGAGTGAATGCGTGGCAGCATAAGCTGCACAAAGGTATGTCACAGCCTTCGAGAGCAAATTCGGAACTTCTTCCGTGAAAGCTAAGAATTGTTTCTACGCAAACCTTTTTAGCAAGTACGTGCTGTAACAGCCATTCAGATGGTCCGGCACAGTAATCACAGAAGAGCGATTTTGACATAAACGGCCATACAGCCGACTGACCTTATCTGTCAGAACAATCTCTATTCAATCAGCAACACATACCCACCTAGATCTCAACTACCTCCTTTAGCTTCAGCTCTCTGTAAAATTATACTATCCCAAAATGGCGCCTTACTTAGCTCCCGAGTGGCTAGAGGTCAGACTCCGCACATCGTAGAAGCATCAACGAAGCTGACCCGTCGCAGGTGGAGAAGGAGCTTGGTGGCCGCCTTGTCCTCGGCGGGACCATGGAGAATTATCGAGCTGGTGGAGAAGCTATTGGGAAGTACATCAAAGCTCATCTGCCTCCTCCCCGAGACAATGGACTTGAAGTTGGTAAGTACACAACTCGTCAAAGCCTCCATTCAACTTATAGGATTCAGCGGACGAGACAATCAACGACACTGTTGCTGTTCGTATCTACAAGCCGAAAGACACCAAGGAAGCCCTGCCAGTTGGCGTTTTCTGTCATGGAGGCGGCTTCTCTGACGGATCTATTAATATGGAAGATAGCCTGTGTAGACTGATTGCACCCGTGTATCCTTGCATAATCGTCTCCATTGAGTACCGTCTTACACCAGCAGTCGATATTGAGGTTGTATTCCAGGATGCCTTTGATGGGTTCTCATGGGTAGATTACCTTTTCCCCCGACTATACGAAGTAGTTCTAACGCCCGGCCGCAGACTTACGAAAACGCGACCAAGCTGGGAGGAGACCAGAAGCGTGTCTTTATGCTTGGTAGCTCTTGCGGCGGTACACTCTCCCTTGCCACAGCCCATAAGCTCATTGAACTTGGACGAGAGGGACAGCTCAAAGGAGTCATCAACATGGCGGGAGGTACAGTTCATGAAGCCAATGTGCCAAAGCATCTCCAGCATCTCATGAAGTCTATGGAAGAGAACGCTACAGATGTCCCAATCATTGATGGACAGACGGCCAAGATGATCAATGGTACGTAGAGAGACAGACTAAAATTACGTAACAGTTACTAATGACTAATGCAGCATCGACTGGGCTCGACAAGCATGTCGATGATGAGTGGCTGTTTCCTCTCCTCTCATCGCACCTCGGCAAGTTTCCGCGGACCTACCTCGTGGCCTGCGGAGCGGACCCTCTGAGAGATGACAACGTAGCCATGGAGCATGAACTTCGTAGCAAAGGGGTCAAGGTCAAGCTCGACATGTACGAGGGGCTGCCCCATGTTTTCTGGATGTTTCCGACGCTGAGTGCAACGAAGATGTTCCTTGGGAATCTTATGGCTGGTATCAAGTTTATCTTGGAGTAGACTTCCAGTTCTTGTGTTCAGCTGGGTATCAATATTAGTGTGAGCAGATAGTGATGAAATAAACGGATAGGTTTATGCAAATGCAAGATTGCACAATATGAGAGTTGATGAAGTAGAAGAGTCGGTGGAAGTGGCACGTTAACTTGGCTTGTAAGCGCAAAGCTGAACCATCAAGATACTGCCGTTTAAGAAAGACAAGACGGGCTGAACCCTATGCATGTTGCAAAAAGCTATGACAAGTCTTGAACTGCTCTAAGCTCAAGTCTTTGCGGGATTTGCCATGGTCAAATCGGGACCAAAGAGGCAATTCCGCATACACCGCCACGTTTAAGATATATAAAGGTTAATTACCGATGTAGGAGAACTACTGGTATCTGCCGGGTGAGCCGAGTGGGCCACCGGGTGGCGTTTGCGGCACTGCATGGCCAGGAACGTAGCTCGGAAAATGCGGGGTATAGCAGCGGGAGTACCAAGATGTATAGTCTTAATGCCTAGAGAGGGATTGTATCTGTTATTACAATTGACCTATAGCAACCTGTTGGTCGTGACGTGTCCCAGCTGTTCCGACCCAAAGTAGGAAACCCTATTGCGATCGTCCAGACTTGAAGGTAAGTAGCACCGTCGTATTGAGTAGCAATCCCCAAAGAGTCTGGCAGCCAGAAGCGAGATCCAAGCGGAATTCCCGAAAACTGCCTGCACTTATGTGACTACAAGGTGCAGGGCCATCCATACCCCGGATCCCCAGGTCGGAATCTAGATAAAAATTCCGATCCAGGCTGGGGATTCGTGGCTTAAGCATTAGTGCTGACACTACCCCGAATTTTCCTACATCGCTAGTCTCTGAGACCCGGCCAGCCTCTTGATAAAAGTATACGCAAATCCCGACTTTAAATTCAGATCACCAACCAGCTACATCAACCTTTCGTGGCCCGTCTTCTTCTCATATCCTTTGTTACAGCACGCCAATAGACGTGCTCCGTCCTTACTACCCGGCGTCAGTTGGCAGATTCCGAGTATTTCTTTCTGCTTGTAGACCTAATTCGCTCTCACTTTGCCAAAACAAAGCTGGCAGAGACCCTCGAGCACGGCATGGCGACCTCCTATGAGAGCGGTTTGTACCGAAAAGATGGCCCGATGGTGAGTTCTTCTATGCCACAACACTGTGGCCTGACAGCCAACTACTTGTTGGTTCTTATTGAACGTCGTCTACTTCATCCGTCCAATCCGTAAACCCAGTCTCTTATCATATGCAATGATCTAAATGTAGCGCTGACAAAGGTTCATCTCTAGTCATGGCCCCTATGGTGGCGGCTTATCATGATGGGTAATCTATCTTTCTTCGTCACGATGGGCCAAGTTTTGGGTGCTTCCATCCCACCTATGCTTGTCCCCCTGGTGGAGGACATGCATGTGAGCAGCACCAAGATCTCTCAGCTTGCGAGCTGGGGAAGTCTTTGCATTGGCCTCGGAGTAAGCAATATGATCCTACCCAGTAACTCGTTTGAGTTCCGTCGACGCTGAACAGTTTCTGGATTGTTAGAATATCTGGGCTCTCCCGACCGTCGCATACATCGGCAGTCGTTACACCATCCTCATCGGTCTCGCGATATTCACGGCCGGCTTCTTCTGGCAGGCCAAAGCGCAGTCTTACGAATCTCTACTCGCAGCTCGTGTCATCGGTGGTTTGGGCGGTGGTGTTGTGGAGGCACTAGGTCCAGTTGTCGTGGTACTTCTATTTCCACGCGAGTACATCGCCAGAGCGATGAGCGTATACTCATGGGCTTTGGGAGGAGGCTCCGTCTTCGGTCCTCTGATCACCGGATACGCTGTTGATAATCTGGGCAGTTGGAGATATCCGAACTACATATTCGGTGGCATCTGTGCTCTCAACCTTTTTACCATGATTTTGATGTTTCCCGAGCCTCTCACCAACATTCGCGTTCCTGGCGACCCAGAGCCTTCCGATATCGTTATCGAGTCAGCTAATGAAGAACAAGTCGGCGAGCCAAAGGAGCCCATGGAAGAGGTTGGGAATGCTCAGCAATATGAGACTCGCCCTGCTTCAGTGACCACATTCGAGCCATGCAAGCCCGGTGCACTCTGGTTCAGACGATCATTCTTTCTCACCCTAAAGCACAATCAGCCACCGCCAAACTTCTTCTATCTTGTTGTGGAACCATTCAAAATACTCGTTTCTCCTGCTGTCATCATCACAGTCCTTTTGTTCGGTATCTCAATCGCTGGAACCATCGCTACTTCGATCATTGTTTCCATCACTTTCTCCCAGCCCCCATGGCTTTGGACATCCGGCCAGGTTGGTCTCTACAATGTTGCCCCCCTCCTAGGTTTGATAGCTGGTATGCCTTTCGGTGGTGCTGGAGCAGATTGGCTTGCTGAAAGACATTTGCGACGCCATGGAGAGTTCAAGCCTGAGTCAGTTCTGCCGATTCTTTTGCCATTCGCCATCGCAACGCCGATAGCTACGACACTCATAGGTGTTGGCTTTCAGCGCGGCTGGCACTGGGCTATCGTTGGACTCTTCTGGGCTATTCTTAACGCCAATCTCACCGGAGGTTGCAACATTATGATCTCTTACTGCACTGAGAGCTACCCCAAGAAGGCAATTCAGATTGGTGTCGTGGTTAATATTATCAAGAATGCCATTGGTTTTGGCTTATCCTATAGTACTCTGGATTGGTGGATGAAGGATAAGTACTTCATGTTCTTGGCTATTGCTATGATTATCTTTGTGCTTTTCATTGCGACCATTCCGTTGTGGATTAGCGGACCGAGAATTACGCGCAAGACTAAGACATGGGTCAGATATGAGGAGGAGTAGCGTGTTATCCTGATAGTCGAGTCCCGTGAGCTTGGAAGTAGTGTCCCGTCACATATCAGTATAAAGTAACATTCAGGAAGACGATCACAATACTTATTCAACAGCTCTCTTAGCTATTTGCTTTGACTACGCATAATAGCTTGGCAGTGACACCGGCAGCGACGAGAACTTTATCAATTCAGACTTACTGCAGAGGCACAGGATTGGCCCCGTGACAGTCATATCTATCCTGGAAGAGACGAGAGAGGAGCGCACACGACATATTAAACCAGGCCAAGTTTATCTCGGCAGAGGAGATTAAAATCTCTTAGCCCAAGCCTAATATCACCGAAAACTTCAGAAATCAAGACTGTTGCTTATGGAAGCCGTTTACACAGTGTAGCTATACTAATGCCAAGTTGTCTTTCTTCTCTCTGGGTTAATCTGCTTCCTTCTCTTCCCGGGCGTTCCAGTCCAAGAATAAGATCATTCCAGCCGTGACGAAATGGTGGTTCAGCTGGGCGCCACTTCAGGTATATTAAGAGGTCTGGCCTGAGAAATGGATGCCTTGTGATAGCGGTCAAACACGGGGCACAGATATGTCTCTCGCACAGTTCACTCAAAATGGATGGTTTGAGACCTCGCCAGTGCTATCTTACCATTTAGGGAAGTGATTAGTGTCGTGTTGGACTGGATTTCTCCGCTTTTCAACCTCGTTGCGAGTTGAGGCGCTCATGTTTCCAGGTGATGCATTATCACGTCAATAGTCGCAGATGTAGTGAACGCCACTAATACCACCCTGCTGAGAAGGTACTGTCATACTGGAAACTTCCACTGGAGTATTATTTACAACTGAATTGTACTCTTAGATATCAGTTTAATCAGACTATTGGTCTGTAATTGGATAGATAAAGTTTGGATAATGAGTAGATTGGTCACACCGAGCATTCCAGCTTTAACTGAAAGAGCCTTATTCTCTTCAATTGAAGGTGGCGGTTGGTTTTACCTTATCAAGTTACCTAAATCACACAGTAGATCGAATCTGACCAAGCAGAAAGGGCTAGGCTGCTCACAGCACAAGATAAAGCCATCTTTTTTCAGCTAAACGCCACATATTGTTTCAATCCACTAAAGCCAGCCACAACTAGCCAATGTCTTAGACAACTGACCATTGAGACGTAAGTGCAGGAATATTCATCTTGAACCGTTTTTCTTTCCATAAGAATTACTGTCTGCTACACAAGAAGAAAACAAACTATCTCCCCCTTTTTCCTTCCCCTACCTTTAATTACTCTGGCAAGAATGACCAAGCAAAATCCGGGCGAGAACAACGGACTTCTCAATCCCGACAACGATGTGAGGAGGGCCATTGTTGACGATGCCACGCGAGGCTCAAAGACTGATGACTGGAAGGTCAGTCTCATAGCTGGTGCGTCTGCCTGTATCGCCGTTCTTATTGTCAATCTTGGCGTCACCATCTGGTCAACCTTGACACTCCAGGGTAATCAGGATGACAAAAAAACCAGTCGAAGAATCATCTACGAAGGGTCATGCTCGACAACCCGTGAATTAAGTATCGCCATCCATCTTGTCATTAACATTTTCGGTTCGATCCTTCTTGCAGCCAGCAATTATGGTATGCAATGCCTGTCGGCACCAACTAGGGCTGATGTCGATAGAGCCCACACGCGCCAAACATGGGTTGATATCGGGATTCCCAGTTTCCATAACCTACGAAAAGTAGCCAAAAGTAGAGCTATACTTTGGTGGCTGCTAGTATTCTCTTCATTACCACTGCACCTCTTGTAAGTCTACTGATACTGGCGTAGAGATATTAAGGACTGATGATACTTAGATTTAACTCGGTAGTCTTTTCGTCCTTAACAACCTACGACTATGAAGTCTTCACTGTGGACAAGAAGCTCCGACTGCTCAGCAAACGGGGCGGAGAGTTTTTTGCAGATTCTTATGATTTGAACCGATTCAAGTCAAGAAACATGAACACCAGCAAGCTCGATAACCTTACCGCCTTAGAGTGCATCAACGAGTACGGTGTAGCTTTCCTGACAAGAAGGAGTGACTTATTGGTTGTCGTCGATACTTCACAGTCTGGAGTATCAAAAAGAGCCCTTGATGCACAGCCAGCCGCACTTCATAACATTCGACGAGCTACCTGCCCCGAAGTAGACTATGACTGGATTTGTCCTGAAGTCAGTTGCGATGTCCCATGCCGCCTCCAATTGCCTCAAGTCAGACGCCAATCTGATAATTGGAGGCCATGGGATAATCGGGTTGAATATTGCCTTAGCCAACCAGCACCACAAAGATGCCGACTGAACTTTGATGTCTACCTTGCGGCAATTATACTTGGGGTCAACTTTATCAAGGCAATTACACTGGCATTCATCGCACTACGACCTCCGAAGGAACCGCTATTTATCCTTGGAGATGCCATTCAGTCATTTTTGACTGTACCCGATGAGAATTCTCGCGGAAACTGCTTAGCATCGGCGCGTACCGCCCGGGCCGGTCAATTCACTCGACCTTGCACTATGCACACGAAGTGTAGAAGACGTGGAGTTGCAGTTACTGGAAGGCGTTGGTTCTTCAGTTTTGCCATGTAAGATATCCAGCCGCGGATAGTTGAGCCTGTGCTAATGCTTTCAATCTAGGTACGGAGTAGCATTCGGTGTCAGCTGTTTCCTCCTGGCATGGGGTATTCGAGAGCTTCCAGGACCCCATGATATTAAAAGCCTGTGGGATCTGGGATTTGGAGCTGCAACTGAGCTTACTATAATAACTGGATTTGGCTGGGAGGATGAGGGTGATGAGAGTCTCTTCTGGAACGTCCTTGTTTCCAACCTTCCTCAGCTGGTTTTCTCACTTTTGTACTTTCAGTACAATGGCCTGTTTACTTGCATGGCTGCGGCGAAGGAATGGAGTGACTTCGGCCGCAAGAGAAATCCACTGCGGGTTTCCTCTAACCCAAGAGGTCAGCAGCGCTCTCGCTACTTTCTCCAACTTCCATATCGCTTTAGCATCCCACTTCTCCTCGTCTCCATCCTAATGCACTGGATGTTATCGCAAAGCATCTTCATCGTTGCCGTTGAAACACGCGATATCATGAGGCCAGACTACTGGGATTGGTCACTCTTGACCTGTGGGTATTCTCCAATTGCTATCATCTTCGTTATAGTTACATCCATTTTCATGGCTGCGGCGGTGATGATAACTGCATGCCGTCGTCTACCGACTGCTATGCCTGTAGCTGCAAGTTGCAGTCTGGCGATTTCAGCTGCTTGTCACCAGCCAGACGGTATCCCATCACCAGAAGCATCGTTATTTCCACTTCAATGGGGTGTAATGTGGTGTCAAAGAGAAGGATTTAGTCGGGAGCTTACGGACCATTGCGGTTTCTCTCATCATGCAGTAGAGGTGCCACAAGATGGAAGGCTGTACTTTTAGTAAAGATTACCCCTTATATCCTTGAGGCCTTTGATGCTGCTTACACAGAGCTTGCTGTGCGATTACAATATTCTTTTCAGTGTGAAGAGTAGGTAGACATACTGGACAAGTCTGAGAAGGAGATTCTAGTGTTCAGCGCGTTGAAATGGAATATTTGCATTGGAGGTTTGGGCACTGATATTCAAGGTTTAATTATCTCTTGTTGGATGACTGAATGGGACCAGAATCATGCCAGTCCAGTGTACCGGACAGTTCACACCCTTATATAGCGACATCGCGATGACTATCACCTTGGTTCGCCTTGGTCTTGGTGGTGCGGGCTATTGCTCCTATCCCTCATGAGGGAGCCAAGACGCTTGAGGCGGATTCATTCCCGGGCGATCTACGTCGATTATTGGAGCTTAAGTCTGCCTTGCCTATTTTTGTTCCCGAGTCACCGGTAGTATACCAATTTACATACACTTGATGCGCGTTTAGTCAGATCTTCCTATGACATTTCTGGCTTGCTAAGCATTTCATTCCATTTGACTAAGACAGCTGTAGCGAATCTGCATTATGACGGATGACTGTAAACTCCGAGACTATAAGTACAATATAAGCAGATAACATAACTCCTCCGATCGAAGGATCAAACTTTTCGCCATACCACATCGGTTATTGTGATTGCTAGCGTGGAGCCCCAGAGTACAAATAGCTCAGGGACGTCGATGTTGCCCCCATCAAAATTCCCAGAGGTATCAACCATAACAATACCCAGGCAAAGCGACAGGAGGAAGACATTACTCCCCACAGTATTAGCCACAAGAATTCCTACATGGCCCCGGTTCCCGCTCAGGACAGCAATAAATTTCTCCGGCAGTGTGGTAGCGATAGCAATAACGACAACAAGCTGCGATGAAATCAACTTAGGAATATAGACGTGAACAGGTGGGTTTAAGCGGTACCTCTTCCCACTCTGCACCGGCAGTGAGCAAAGCAATCACCGTGTCAGGAATTCCTGTCCGACGGGCAACGATGGCGAGGGAAGACGGAAAGGGCAAAGAGATTAGCGGTAGAGATGAGATCAGTGATGTTGGCGTCATAGGTGAATGAATGCGGGGCAATTCCATCATTTGAATGTCCCCCAAAGTCTTCACCCTACATAGGGTTAGTTAGAGTAGCTACATATGCTCTATGCTGATTTAAGCTGTCAGCCACAAGTCTCACTATACCTTGAACCAGCTTTTAAACTCCCCAGGTAAGTAAAAAAAAAATATGGTTCAAGGTCAATACCACTCTACCATACAATCTCATCCCGCTATAGCAAACAACGCACTATCCATAAGCGACTCAAATAAGAATAATACTGATTTAAGAGCTGATGAGAAACTGGTAATAAAAATTAAAATAAGAAATATATTATAGCACTGGCTCATGATGGTGATGGAGATACGATTCTTATTGCATTTCCCTACCCGGAAGAACAATTGATATCTAAAATTAGGTGCTCGTTGGACCTGCATTACCCCTGAAAAAACAGCAGGGTCTATGGAGACTATTGAATCTGCTAGCTACATCTGCTCAAGTAGCGCGCCCTAAAGCCAATAGTTCCAGCTCGGTTGGCTGTCAGCTCTTGAGGAAGCCTAACACGATAATAAAGAGAACAATTCGCTCTTTTGCTTCTTCTAATTTCTTTCTCTTTGCTTGCCACTTGTCAGTCACTCGTTTTTAATTCCAGTCGTTCTTTTTAAGTCTGTTCGCGATGCGTGTTACAACTACCTTTGGCTCTCTAATCTTGGGCGCGGGCCTCTGCGCCGCTCGCGTAAGTGCCCTGGAACGCCCCCTGACGCCCCAAGTGGAAGCTTACAGTTTTAGGCTTGCGCCCCTCATCCTCGGCCGACAACGACATCGTCATTCAGCAGCGAAATTTGCACTACAACGGCTGGAGGCGCCGCCACAACGACTACTTCTCAAGAGACTCTAAGCATTACCGACTCGACGTCAAGCATTGAGTCCTCGGTCACTGTAGAGACTTCTACAGCCGACTCCGCCACTACAGAACTGGAGACGACGACTTCTGGCTTGACCTCTCAAGAGACTTTGAGTGTCACTGAGTCCCAGACCACTGTTGAATCCTCTGCCGCTACAGAACTCGACACAACTACTTCCAGTTTGACTTCTCAAGAGAGCTCGACTGTTGCTGAGTCTCAGACTACTGCTGAATCTTCGGCCACCACGACCGATGGTATCAGCTCTTTTACTACGATGCTCGTGACTACGACTGCTGTCACTTCCCAAGAGACCGAGACCTCTACAACCACCGACGAAGCCACAAGCACGACGATCGAAGCCACCACGACTACAGCTGGCCCTCCCGTGATTACTAACCTCGCCGTGAATGGTGGTTTCGAAGACGAGACCATCGATCCTTGGGTTGTACAAGGAGCCTCTCCGGCAGTCTACCGTAGCCAGTTTTGGTGCGCCGAGGGCAGCAAGTGTCTGTACGTATTATCAAAGCTTGAAAAACCTCAAGGATGCATACTAATTTCTCATAGGCAATTGCCTGGAAACTTTGCCAATTCCGCCAAGGTCTGCCAGAGCGTCGCAGTCGAGGCGGGCTTTGAGTATACCTTCAAAGCGCAGGTCCTCCAGAACTGCATCAAAGAGTATGGCTCAAACATACTGGTCTGCGATGACAACATCAATACCACTGAACTGTCCATTGATGGGGTATATGACTCCGGTAATCATGGCATTGTTGGGTATAATACCTACAACGACTTTTCTTACACCTTCTCATATACCGGCCCGAGCATTGACTCTACTGATCTTTGCATCACGATCACGCAGAACCAAGGCCTCGGCCCTGTCTTTTACCTCGATGGCGTTTCTTTCACGCGTGGACAGGCTGTGCCTATTCCTGACCCGACGGAGTAAAGGTTAATAATAACATTCAACATTGACCAGGCTACATAGGTTTATTTCTCTTAGAGGTATGAAGGTACCTTTGGTTAGTAGTATGAAGCTGGCCAAGCTCCTGTACGTTATGTTATGCCACGCTTAATACCATTTACCTAGACTTCTTACACAGTGTACTGGCTTTTTTCTTCACAATTTCGGTAAATAAATTTAATAGAAGATATATATTTATCGATGAAACCCAAACTATTATAAACGTACTTCCATGCCACTGTTATCTTCCGGCAGATACCGCGGCAAGAGACGTTAGAGATCCAGCTTAGGTGGGAGCGAGACTGTAGGGATTAATAGCCTTTCCTAAAGATAATGTGGTTGCCAAATTGATAAAATAACAAGGCCCGATTGACAGTTGGAGATTGTGACTTGATTAATTTTGTTTTCTTTTAATTTCTTATTATTTAGTTGCGATAACCTTTCTTGAGCAGGCTTGATTTTGCCTGGGATATAACGGCGAATTGACGGGAAATAGCTGGATACATACGACCCTTTTAGAAACCAGAAAAGTGTCAGTGTATCCTCGTATTCTTCCGGCCGAACCGAGCCATTACCATAGCTTCGCAGGTCTCAAACACCGATGCGTCGCGTGGACGGAAGCTTACGGTGTATCGTTGCTCCAAATTTACTCTTCCCCATCACGCATAGCATTCTTATAATCATCCTCAGACCCAAAACCAAGTGTCTCGGTGCGTTTAAAATAGGGCGAGTAATCGTCGTCGTCCTCAAAGTCTTTGGGGTCAAGATCCCAGATTGCTTCTATCATCCAAATGAGCCACTCGGGTGGAGGAGGCCATCTGCGGAAATACTCAATTCGCTGCTTTTCGTCGAGCTTCTCTTTTTGTTGCCCCCACCAAGTCCAATACATCATGATATAAGATTCACCAGCACCCATGCGCCACCCGATGCTGTATGGATGTTGTTTTAGAAACATGAACCAGGGTGGAGGAACTGCTCCGTGTTGCTCAACCAACTTGGCAATTTCATTTTGCTGCTCTGTGGAGGCGCTCATTATCTGTCAGTAGGGTAGAGAATAGGCCCAAGCAATATGTTAGAGGTGCGGCTCATAAGAATTGTGATATGTGTATCGCAATGTTGGTTGCGTTTGGAAGAGTAATAGGTCGGGAATGATTTCTTATTCTTTTCGTGCGGGGTATTCCATCCTGATGTAGTTATTCCTTAGGATGATTCGACCCGGAAGGCTATTTTTCCGGCCGAAATGGATCGCGGCGCTGACTTCAAGGCGTTCCTCGTAAAATCGCGGAGCTGGTGTCAGAGTAGGATAAAAGTAGACAAGTTCTGCATCTGATCGCTGCCAGAGTGTCACTAACATAACCATTTATAGGTCTTATTAGCAATTCCTCCTCTTCTAGCTTTTATACTCCCGCCAAAGGTAAGACAGCGATACCACCAACAGATGCTTCAAGACTCAATACACTCCTTACTGAATAAGCTGACCCAGGATTATTGCATCCCGTCACATAGTCAATCTTGAGTGTGCAGCCGTTCTTATACTCAACGTAGCCGCACTTCTTATAAGACCCGTCTTTATGAATCATCTGGTATCACTTCCACATATCATAGCCCTTCATCTTACAGCTCTCACCTTCGAGAAAGACACCACAGCCGACCCCGGCAGACTTACCGCAACAGTTTCCATTAACATGGTCCTTCCTAGTTACAGATTATTGATACTCCTGTGTAATGTCACCTTTGGTTTCAACTTACTCTGTGCTAATGAACGCTTATCTCGGAAATAGGGAACCGGATATCAAGAATCCTTGGTTGACAGCGGAAAAGCGTGATAAGAATGAATGTGCCGTTATTGACTTTCGCGACTTTGTGAATTTCTTTATCCACCTCAGGCGTACAAGACTTCGTTAATCGGTTCTGGCCAGAGGTATTCTGAGTTTATAGGTCATTTAGTTATGCACCATTTCATGTTCCAATGTGTCACATCAACATTAAAGAGACATCATATATCAGCGACCTTATTTCTAAACCTGCGTCTTTGTCTTACTATAGTCCCGTCATGATATGCACTTCTGTGCTATTAGTCCCAGTTTCGCTCTTCCGAATTCCTACTAAGTCCAGTCT
The DNA here is from genome assembly GCF_900067095.1 of Fusarium proliferatum ET1. Lineage (NCBI taxonomy): Eukaryota > Fungi > Ascomycota > Sordariomycetes > Hypocreales > Nectriaceae > Fusarium > Fusarium proliferatum. The sequence goes on along the minus strand of NW_022194799.1, from coordinate 179,676 downwards.
CCCATTGCGCGTCCACTCAGTGACCATGAACTCGTACATGCCGAGAGTGTCAAGGAGTGGTATTTCCGCGTGCAGCATAAAGTCCTGGTAGGTCGAAGCACCAGAGAGCACATGCAGTAGAGAGTAGCGATTGCTATTGTTGCTCTTCCATACCACAACCAGATCTGGGCAGCCGTCAGCGTTCCAATCTGCGACGGCAAAGTCGAACGCATCATCAGTTTCATGCAAGCAAGTGCCTGTTTGTAGAATGAATTTCTGGAAGCCCGACGCCCCGGACAGTATGTGCACTTCAGTACTGTTAGTGCCTGTGCTGGATTTCTTGATGGCGAATAAGTCGGGCTTCCTGCCAGCGTTCCATCTCCCCATTGAGAAGGCCCACGTATCATCAGTCTCGTGCAGCGCGGTCCTGGTTTGTAGAATGATGTCTTGGAAATTAGAAGCGCCTGAAAGGATGTAGACCTCGGTGGTCTTGGTATCGGTGCTGCCTTTCTTGATGACGACGAGATCCAAAACCTTGTCACCGTCCCAGTCTGCCAAGGCGAAATCATAATGTGTCGCCGTTGTCACTGGCAGGCCAATTACTGTTTCTGAGATGTATGTCCTGAATAGTGAAGCTCCAGAAAAGACGCTGAGTTCAATCATGCTGCTAGTAGTGTCTCTCGACTTGATAGCGACCAAATCTGGACAGCCATCTCTGTTCATATCTCCCATAAGGAATCTGAACGCCTCGTCGGTCTCGTGCAATGCTGTACCCCTCTGCAAGATGAAATGAAAACCTTCAGACCCAAAGTTCCTTGCAGACTCTTGAATCACTCTTTGAAGTCGAATGAATGCATTTCTCCGTCCCTCTCCGTATACAAGCGGCATATGTACGCCAAAGACTCCCAGTAAGGAGTATGCAGCGTCCTCCTCACGTTTGGTTTCACGGCCTCTTGCCCATGACATTCGCTCCTCGAAACCAAATCGAGAAAGAGGGCTTCCTTGCAGAGCTTCCGTATTAATTCCCGTGATATCTTCGATCTCCTGTATCATCGATGCTCTGTCTCCAAGTCGTTCACCTTCCAGGGAATAAAATTCGACACATGACGGCGCAACGAGCTCTTGAAGCGTCCAGCCTCGAGTAAACCAACGGCTCTCTCTGAACGCTGTCTCCCACGTCTGCTGAGAGAATAGGGAGCTTCCGACAGAACCGTTGATTGATACATCGGAGAGGTACACGTAGCACTTATCTGCGTCGCGGTACCAGTGGTACATGGAGTTAATTGCCTCAGAAAGCTCTGCGCTGCTTGTTTTATCGATACAGCAGGTATCTATCCAGAAGAACTGAATGTTATCATTTGCACTTTGCTTCTCGCAGAACCGGAGTTTCTGATAGCCAAGCTTGTTCTTCCCTTTACCCTCAACCATGTCTTGAAAGGTCACCTCTTCAGAGTCCTTTCCCCAAGTGTGCGAAAGAATGCTATAGGGCGGAATGTAATCGCCAACAAAATCAGCTAGGCGCAGTTCGCCATCATTGGCAACCGTAAGAAGACGCATAATAGTTCTTAGAGGGCTGTAGATTCAGGAGTAGGTCAATGAGATGGCGAGGTTGAGATAAAAGAAGGCTGAGGCCCAGGCTGCAGAATCTATCTCTGCTGACATCCTGGGTAGATAAGTGCATATTTCCTGACATGTCAGCGGCATAAGTGCATACCTGCTTACATCACAGCTTCGAAGTGCATAGTCCTTTATAAGTACATAATTTTGTTTCGATATACACTATTCAACAGGTAGTTCGGATTAACGCAGGAAATACTTCTCTTTAACTATGACCCTACTTATTTCACCTCACTGTGGCAAGGAGCAAAGGCTTGGCAACTTTTATGAATTGAAGTATGTTGAAAGCATTCCTTATCACTACTTCTACTACAGCTTGTACTGGTATAGGGGGCTCTTCTCGCCCATGATCTCGAGTTCCTCCTCTGTGTACTTGCTTCGAACCTCAGCCTCGCTGATCTTCGACCGTTTCTTGTTGATCATGACCAAAGCAGTCTCGAGGGTAACAGCGGCCAAGATTCCTGCCACGGCGAATCCAAGCGATGCACCATATCCCGTCGTGTATTTAGGCTTCTCCTTGTCGATATAGATGTAGCTGCCATAGATACCACCAATAGTACCCGCGCAGGTAACAAAGCCAATGCTGATGGCTCGCTTCGTCGGGTTGAGGTTATTGTCGATATTCCAGGCACTGGTACCCGGCAAGATGGGATACATGCCAGCGCAAGCGAGACAGACTGCGAAATAGCACACTCCGAGGTTCTGAACGATAAACTCGGCTTTCGTCATGAGGATAGAGAAGGCAATGATGATGCAAAGCTGAGGACCAACGATGAAGGGCATTCTCCACTTATGCTTATCAGCAAATCGAGCGAGGAGGTACGACGAGATAGCTCCGCAGAGATAAGGAGGAATAGTCATGAGTTGGGCGTTGCTGGATGTGAAGCCCATTCCCTGGACAATAGTGGGCATGGAGAACTTGAGACCGTAGTTGGGTGCCGCGTTGGACCAGGACATGATGACGAGAAGATATGCCTTCCAGTCCTTGAGAACCTCGAACAAAGCTCCCTTGTCGAACGTCTTCTCGCGGTATTCGCCTGAGTTGGTGACTCTTCGCGAAGCTTGGCGCAAAACGAGATATCGCTTCTCTTCGTCGGTGAGCCAGTAGGAGAGAGTGGGTGAATCGATGAGTAAGAACCATGTAGCGAAGGACATGACGATTGTAAAGATTCCCTCGATGAAGAAGATCCATCTCCACCCAGTCTGGCCACCAATTCCGTCCATTTTAGCGATGGCGTAAGCGAAGAGGCCGGAGAAAGCACCTCCAGTGGCGGCGGAAGTATATAGAATTGCGACTCGGGTTTGCGTCTCGTGGGGAAGATACCATTTCGAGATGATGAGGATAGCGCCGGGGAAGAAGCCAGCCCTGGTGATGTTAGCACACATAAGGTGTGATGGCGGGTGAGTACATACTCAAAGAGACCAAGGAGGATACGGATGGCGCAGAGTTGGCTAAAGTTGTGAATCAGACCAGTGCAGACCACGACGATACCCCAGATGAACATGATGGTAGCCATATACTGAGAAGGCTTTGCGAACTTGTTGAGAATCATATTGCTAGGAACCTCGGCGAGAATATCTGCCCAAATTAGAACTGTCCAATATCACTCTAGGGCTGAACATACAAGGAATGAAGTAGATTGAGAGAGCAATGTTGTACTGCTCTCCATTCATACCAAGATCCGGGAGCATCCCCTCGATCTTGGCGTTTCCGATATTCGCTTTGTCGATATACGTGACGAGGTAGAGAATAGCCAGCATCGGCATGAGTCGCCACTGAACAAGTCAGATCTTGTCTGCCCAGAATGAAACCAATCAACTTACATCGATCTTTGCCAAGACCTTCTTCTTCTTCTCCTCAGGAAAGTTGGCAACAAACTCCATGTCCTCAGCGGACAAACCACCATTGGTAGCCGCAGTGTTGGCGTGATCGAGATGAGAGGCAATAGCCTCGACATCCTTCTCATCCGAGATGGAGTTCCTCAGAGCCATGATCACAAACAGAAATTTGCAAGTGTTGACAGTGTTGTTTGATCCTGGTGATTAAAATATCACTGGATTGGCGACTTCAATATCGGGGATATCAAGTCCTTTTTATGGGATCAAAACTTGGCATGGGGAGTGAATGCGGGGTATGGGGTATCGAATCTGGGGGAGAGAGACTAGCGCGTTTAGAGTTCTGAATGAGTCGTGCTTGGAGACGCACTGATAGTGTTGGATTGGAGGGCAGGATTAGCTGGCCAGTAGGAGGGAAGACCGAAGGAGATGGCCGCCCGCTTGGTGATATCTGTGCCACCCAAGACATCATCGAAAGATGATTGCAGCATCAGTGCAGGAAATGTGATCATGTCGGTGTCGGTTATTTGGCCGATTATTGTGATGTCCACTAATGTTTCTTTCGCGATGGCTTGTGATCTTGGGAACAAATGCGAAAGATGGACTACGTTCATGAGATGGCGATGAGGTAATGCATCGCATTCGGCTAACTGCAATAGACCTTAACCGTCAAGGCGTTTCGTCAAACAGGTTCTACAAACCTAAGTTCATGTTGGAGATACCTACAGGCAGAGCAGTTACGCGTATACCTGTTCACGGTGCGTGTTGTTGTCTTGCCATTGAGCTTTGATCCAGACAGGGTCGGGGCCCATGGATTCTTGTCAAGGGGCGCGCATCGATCAGAATTACCCGCAGCGGCGAACTGAGAATGACCGAACACGAATTTTACTTCAGTCGGGGATGTACCAACTATGGCAATAATACACAGTCTATTGCTTTCTCAATTGCTTCTCCGTATCCGCCAGAACACTCAGCGTCTTGACCGTCCACTCCTTGGCCTTATCATCAAGTGGCTGATACGGCTTCCTCATATGCCAAGCTGTCTCATTATCCAGCCCAATCTCCTTACCCAGGAAATGCCACGCTCCATATTTAGTATTGCTAATACCCTTCTTACACGCCCACTCGGCATGAGCGACAAGTCCTTGAAGCTTATTCGCCTCGTCAATCTTTCCCGCCTTCCATAAATCATAGACACCCGCTGTACTCGATGGAAAAATGTTACCCATCCCTGTAACACAACCGCTTCCGCCGCTGTGCAGCGTGGGGAGGAGATAATCACTGCTTCCGCCGTAAACACCGAACTGCTCATGGGAGAATAGCGCTGTTAATCGAGCGAGCTTTCCAACGTTTCCGCAGGTCAACTTCACCGCCACGATATTCGGTTCAGAAGCCAAAGTAGCTAGTTGATCAGAGTCAAGATCAATACCAGATGTAACAGCGGGGAAGTTGTAAATAACAATGGGTATCGGTGAAGCAGCCGCAACCTCTTTAAAGTACGACACTAGAGCTTGGCTGGGCAGTGCTTTAGGCCAGTAATTCGGCGGCAGAAGCAGCCCAAAACCAGCACCCGCCTCCGCTGCATCTTTGACGTTCTGGATCGTCTCTTGTGTGGACTGTGCTGAGATGCCTGCCACAATGGGGTAGTCAGGTCCACCGGCTGCAGAAGCGGCCTGTACGGCTGTCTTGATGATGGCTTTGCGCTCTTCTCGCGCGAGGAGAACTAGTTCGCCATTCGTGCCGAGATAGACAAGACCATGCATGCCTGCCTTGATCAGGGCTTGACATTGGGTGTGCATTGCTTCATGGTCTACTTGTTGAGTTGGGTCATCTGCTTTGTAGAGTGTGACGACGGGGGTGTAGACTCCTTTGGGGAGGGGCTTTGCCTTTGCTTGGATAGTGCTGCGCTCCATTTTGACGACTTGACTAGTGAATGATAGAGAACTGATTGTGTAGTGAAGACTTGCTTGATGCAGTAATGGTCTATGCTATCTCCGAGCTCTTAAGTGCACCAAAACTCCAAGGCCCAACGCGGGGTTGAACGCCCGGAGACATTCCCGGGGGGGCGAAAGCAGCCAATGGGAGGGTTCTCCGTGACCCATCCCGATAGTCGGCATTCCCGGGCTGTACACAGCTTGTGGAGATAGTAAATTGCAGCGTTGGTGTTTAGCTTATTTTCAAGGTCTACAGCTTGTTTTGTTCTCGGAGGTTCAGTCAACACTATCGGCAATCATGGAGACATCAATTGAGACGAGAAGAGTGTCTTTGGACGACTTGAAGCAGCATAACACCGCGAGTGACTGCTGGATAGCTGTTCATTCCAAGGTCTGGGATATTACACATTTCATTAATGAGCATCCTGGTGGTCCAGAAGGTATGTTGAGTAAATTTGGGGGTTGCGGCGAGACTAATCGTGATGGGTAGTGCTGTTGAATCTGGCTGGTTCTGATGCCACGGAACTCTACAATGATGTCCACGCGCCCGATATCATCGAAGACCTTCCAAGTGAGAAATTAATCGGCCTCCTCGAGGAGTCTGCAATTACTCGACCGACCCCTAAAATTACCGAGATCGATCCCATACCGCCTCCAGCATCACCAACACAAACGAACGAGATTCTCTCGACACCAACAACTAAAACAATCCCAGCAATAGACACGATCTTGAGCGCTCCAGACTATGAAAACGCAGCGCGATATTTGCTCTCCGCCAAAACATGGGCGTTCTACTCGTCTGCTGCAACAGATCTCGTCACCCACGGGAAGAATAAGGAGCTGGTGCGGAGAGTCATGATCAGACCTAGGATCTTAAGAAATGTTTCGCAGGTGACCTACAAGACCAGTATTCTCGGCTTCGATAGTAGTGCGCCGTTCTTTATTTCTCCTGCTGCTATGGCGAGACTCGCGCATCCTGATGGAGAGTTGGCGCTTAGTCGGGCTGCGGCCAACGAGGGCATCATCCAATGTGTAAGCAACCCCATGAATCAGTACTCAAAGCTCTCTACTAATGATGCATCATAGATCTCAAGTAATGCTTCGTTTTCGCTCAAGTCAATCGTTAAAGCCGCTCCACCAAAACAGCCATTTTTCTTCCAGCTATACGTCAACTCCAACCACGAAAAGACCGTCGAGCTACTCAAGACCGTACGTCATCTTGGCGTCAAAGCAATCTTTGTAACGGTTGATGCGCCTGTGCCTGGGAAGCGCGAAGCGGATGAGAGAGCGGCACAGGAACAAACTGTCAAGTCGGCGATAAGTGGCGGTGAGAGCAGCAAGGATAAGAAGGGGAGTGGGTTTGGTCGTCTCATGGCGCAGTATATTGACAAGTCGTTGTGTTGGGATGACTTAGCTTGGATACGCGAGGCTAGCGGGGGATTGCCGATTGTCTTGAAGGGTGTTCAGACTGCGGAAGACGTTATTAAGGCGGCGGAGTATGGTGTTGAGGGTGTGCTGTTAAGTAACCATGGTGGACGATCGTTGGATGGGCAAGTCATTCCTTCTTCCAGTCACAAACTAAAGCTAATGTTTCCCAGTGCCCAAGCCAGTATTCTAGTCCTACTGGAACTACGGAAGAACTGCCCAGAAGTCTTTGATCAGCTGGAAGTCTACATCGACGGCGGCTTCGAGCGGGGATCCGACATTCTGAAGGCCATCACCCTTGGCGCAACAGCTGTTGGTATTGGTCGGCCATTCCTATACTCTCTTATTCATGGCCAGGATGGTGCAGAACATCTATGTCACAGTAAGTTCTCCTGTCTAAATTGCAGCGGCCAAGCTAACAAATCACAGTTCTTAAAGATGAGCTTGAGACTTCGATGCGTCTCTGCGGCATCACATCGCTGAGTGAAGCGAGACCTAGCTTGGTGAATACGTTGGATGTTGATCATATGGTGGTTGGTAATACGTACACGCGTCTCTTGTCGAAGTTATAGAGGGTTTTCGTAACTGAGAACAATTTGATAGCGCATGGATGTACTCGCCAAGTAGCATATGTAAACAATATTACTCGGCAAATCTTTCACTCTTGTTCCATGCTTTAACTCCTACTTCTATTGCCTGACATTCGCCTTGGCCTTACACCGACATTAGCTATTGCACCATTGTGGGCCAGTTCCCAGCTCATGGCGTATCTCTTGTATGGATGACGGCTTGAGTGCGATTCATAAAATCTAGAAATATTAACAAGGTACGACACTTCCGCAGCCAACACTCGGATACGTGTACATTATCCTGCACGTCGGTCAGAACGGGCAAGCCTAGCACACGTACACGTCTTGTTCTCCTGTCAATCGCCACGTTACACATAATTGCTATTGCAGCATCAATGTATTGGTAGACTAAGCCTTGGCAATCTTTGCCTGGAACGCCTTGACAGCATCCAACACTTTTCCATCTGCCTCAAGTCCAAGACCATAAGCCCTAGATACATCGAATTTCGCTGGCCAACTATTTACAATAGCCTCAATAGCCGGATCTCTCTTCTCCTCAATCTGCGCAAGCGCCTTCTCACCACCAACCTCCTTCAGAGCGTCCAATATCTCCTGCACGGTGACAGTGATGCCCGGCAGGTTGACCACTCTCGAGTCGCCGAACTTCTCCTTTGGAACGTCTTTTATCTTGATGAGGTTCTTGATAACTGTAGCAGGACTACAGACCCAAAGCTGGAGGTCTCTGCTAACGGGTAGAATGTTGGGGACTCCCTGGAGAGACTCTCGGACAATGCCTGATGCAAAGCTTGATGCAGCTGCTGATGGTGCGCCTGGACGGACAATAACAGTGGGTAATCGAACGATACGTCCGTCGAGAAGACCACGACGAGAGTAATCGTTGATCAAAAGCTCTACAAGCAATTTCTGAATGCCGTATGAACTCTTAGGCTGAGGAAGTGTGCCAAACTCTGTCACTAGATCTGTCTGACCATAGATAGCGCATGAGCTAGCGAATATCACCTTTGTACCAGGATATTCAGTTCGTAGCACGTCAAGGATACTTCGCACCGAGTCAACGTTGATCTTGAGTCCTAGATCTAGATTGGCTTCTGCACCACCGGACATGAGACCATGAAGGATGTAGACGTGGCTGAAGCGGTTGGATAGCAGGGATGTAACAGCTGATGGGTCTGTTAGGTCTGCTTTGAGGGATGTGACCTGGTGATCTGCTCCTGAGGGAATGGGGGGTGTGATGATGTCGGTGAGAGTGAAGAGAGCGTTGGGCATGTCTTTGAGGAGAGATGTGATGAGTTCTTGTCCTATGAATCCACCGGCTCCGGTTATGAGAACATGATCCTTTGTTTGAGTCATGATGAGTATTTTTGCAAGGAAGTATTATGTACGCGTTGACTGTTTCTTGAAGTGCTCCCAGATACTGTAGTGCAAGTGGATATTATGTCTTGACCCTAAATATGCCCTTCTTTTTAACAACATTCTGACGTTGGCAATCTTTTGCATCGTCGCTCTTGATCTATGGTTTACACCTGATCTAGGTAACCTAGTGGCAAGCACTGAATGCGTGGTCCGCTTGGTACCCTCATGGGGCGGCGGTCAGAAATCCTATTGGTTGGGTGGAGGCACGCGGATATTGCACCAGTCTCGACCGGAAACCAGACCGAGCCAGCGCTGAAACATTGAGTGCAAATCGAAGCGAGTAACTAGAATGGGCCTTACACCTATCTCAGATACGAGACAAAGCCAGGGAATGGTTACGTTCTAACGTAGGGTAAACAGGCTGGACTGGAAATGACGTCTGGGGTAGTCAACAGAGTTAAGGGTATGTAACATTAATACATAGAACTGTACAGATGCGTAAAATTCTGGTTTATTAGTAAATACATGAACTTATTAATCCTAATTACCATATTATAGATATTATAACAGAGACACAATACTTTTACAGCCCACTAAACAAGAAAGGCGTTTGTGAACGGCGCGAGATATGAGCTATCAGCAAAAGGGTCTATCAATTCAAAACAATAGGAGAGCCATGCACATTTCTTGAGAACAGTCTTTGCAGACGCTATTTATAACACGGTTTCTTAGGCGATTTATATAATTCAGATCTATTTCTTAATTGGATCTAACCCATGCCTCAACATTATCAATCCTCACATATTTAATATGCTGCCGATGCCAAGTATACGCCACGTGCGCAACATCCCTATCCCCATCCTTCTCAATATAAGTACTCGGATAACTCAGCTCCCTATTCTCTTGTCCCGAAGAACTGTTCGTCCCACAGAACCCATCCCCATCCTCAAGCACACGCTCTCTCCACGTCAGCCCCTCATCCTCCGAAACTCCAAGCGTCAACGTCTTTCTCGGCGTTCCCCAAATGGCATCCTTTCCTGTCTTGGTGACCTGATTGGGTCGCTTATCATCCTCAGGCGTGATGTCATCGTATAAGCCTTGTCTCTTGAGGGTGTCAGCTGAGGCGTTGGATCTGTTGAAGACGATGGCGATATGGCCTGATGATAAGCGGGCTGCACAGATACCGCTGTTGGGGTTTGGGAGGGTTGTTGCTCTTGGTGTTTCCCAGTCGATGCCGTTTTTGGATGTTGAGCGGTAGACATTGTCTGCCCAGCGGCTGCGGTAGAATGCTACCCAAGATGAAGAGCCAGATGCTGGGGGGAGGATGTTCATGTGGACTGAGCCGACGCTATCTGGTGCTTGCTTCTCTTTCCATGATACACCATTATCATCTGAGTAAAGGACTCCAGAGATGTCGTCACTGCCAATCCATCTATGGCCAGGTTCTGTGCGACAGTAGAAAACTGGCAAGATCCAGGTACCGTCTCCATTGATAACGATGGGTTGTCTGATAAAGATACCAGTCACGTCAGGCAGTAGTCGACTAGCCTCAGACCAAGTACGGCCCTGATCAGACGATGTGCGCTTCAGGATATAAGCGCCATCCTGATTACCCGCGTCTTGCGAAGTGTGAAGTAACCAGATATCACCATTATTAGGCGCTCTGAACAAGACTGGATTTTGACAACTTCTATTCTCATCAAACGAGATTTTCTGTGGTGTAGTCCAAGATGATGATCTTGGTTCTAGTCGAGACAGCCAGATGCTGATGTCAGGCAGTCCTTCTTGTGAACCACCAAACCACGTACAGAGCACAGTCTTGTCAGGGAGTTGCAACAAATTCGAGGCGTGCGATTGAACTGTCGCTGAAGGAATAGGAATAGTCTGAATATTTGGTGCCATGATGACTTGCGGGTATTGGGCTGATTGTCGATGCTGCAATGGGTCTTGTCTTGGTGGTTTAAAACATGACCTCCTCTGTATGACTTCCCCACGATCTCAGCGGATATTAGCCCGAACGAAAACCCATTATGAATGACTCGCTGACCAATTGGAAGGATGGCCGATCGAATGGCGTTGGAGGTGAGGGGTTGATGATCCCGGTGGAATAATGCGGGGAAGGAAATGTTCGGCGATATCAGCGTTGGCGAGATCGGCATCAAGATGACCCGTTGCCTCGAGCCGGGTAAGTAAATTTCCAACAGGGTAATGGCATAAAAGCGGCATTTAAAAACATAACAGAAAGACCAGTTCATTACTCACATCACCATCTCGTACCATCCTCGCAAGTGTCTTCAAAATGGAATACGTTAGGTAAGCACCTCCACCACCAGCCAGTCCTCTGCTAACAGCCCAGACTCGGCAACACTGGCCTCAAGATCTCAAAAGTCATCCTCGGCTGCATGACCTTTGGCTCGAGCTCATGGCAAGGCTCGCCCTGGGTTCTCGACGAGGAAGATGGCCTGAAGCTTCTCAAAGCTGCTTACGACCAGGGCATCAACACCTGGGATACAGCTGATACGTACTCCAATGGCGAGTCGGAGGTCATCATTGGCAAGGCGTTGAAGAAGTTCAACATTCCTCGTCAAAAGGTCGTTATCTTGTCAAAAATCTTTAACCCGGTCATGGACGATGGTACAAGACCTCCTAGTATCAATGACGGGCCACTTGTGAATCAGATGGGGTTGAGTAGGAAGCATGTTTTCCATGCTGTTGATAAATGTCTTGAACGTCTTGGAACCGACTACATTGGTAAGTCTGTCTGACTTGATAAAGTAAACGACATGCTGAGAGTGCAGATGTCCTTCAAATCCACCGTCTAGATCGTGAAACACCCCCCGAAGAGATCATGCGCGCTCTTCACGACGTCGTGCAATCCGGCAAGGTCCGCTACATCGGCGCCTCATCAATGTACACCTGGGAGTTCGCCCGCCTCCAATACATCGCCCAATCCAAAGGCTGGACGCCTTTCATCTCCATGCAGCCCTTCTACAACCTCCTCTACCGCGAAGAGGAACGAGAAATGCTCCCATTTTGCGAAGCCACGGGCGTCGGCGTCATTCCCTGGAGTCCCATCGCGCGTGGTCTTCTCGCCAAGCCTTTGTCGAGCAAGAATGATGAAGCGAATCAGTCGATTAGGAGTCAGAGTGATAAGAAGACGGAAGCGTGGTTTGCAGATGCGAATCTGGAGATTGTAAATCGGGTTGAGAAAGTTGCTGCTGATAAAGGGATTAGTATGGCGCTTGTTGCTACGGCGTGGGTTCTGCAGAAAGGATGTTATCCGATTTTGGGGTTGAATTCCGAGAAGAGAATTAAGGAGTCGGTGGAGGCGCTGAATGTAAAGTTTACAAAGGAGGAGCTGGAGTATTTGGAGAGCGAATACCGGCCAAGGAATATTCAAGGCATGTAGACTTGTAGTTTGGATAAAGGCTGTATAAAGATTTGGGATAACTGCATAGATGGGAATCATTTCGCTTCCATCAGTTGCACAGGGCGCATTGGAAACAGCAACCGCCAATTTAAATCAGCATATGGACTAGGCATTAACTGTACCCGAAAGGACAGAGATCCTTATACTGACTCGTCAAATCTGTCGATATGATATAATAAGCCAGTCCAAAAGGCCTCGTCAGGCGCCAAATACTCAATAAAATAGATCTGACCCTAGGCTCACGAAGCTGGCGTTGCCCACCATTCCCAGCTTACCGACGGCGATAGGCCCAAGAATGAGTCTCGGGTAGACCAAGTCACGGCCAATGACGACGTTTCCGGTCTTGACCGAAGACAAGGAGGCACAGGGCTGCGATTCATGGAGATTCAGAGGAGATGGACCGTGCTTCCACGGACAATGCTGTCCATGACTTGGGTAACCAATGTGGCAATGGTCGCCAGTTTCAGTCTGGTCACCACATCTATTCTGTCAGAGGCAACGTGGCAGTATTTTACTGCAACTATGTCACCATCGCCAACTCGCCTCCTCCTTTTGGGGTATGGGGCACGCCCCAGACTTGCTACGGCGACAGAGTCTGGAACATTATTGTCGGTGACATCAGCAGGAAATGCGGCTCGTTCAAGCCTGGCTGGAGCGAGGACTTTTATGCTAAGCAGAAGAATTCTGTTGGCTACCACGAAGTTGGCGGGGTCAAGACCTTCTGTGGTGAGGGGCACTTTTAAGACTCTTTTGAAGTTCCTGTTCATCTTTGTAAAGGCGGTCAGGTTTATTAATGGCGACTGATGGAGGGTCCAACAGTAGCCGTAGGCCTCTTGTGTCGTTGGGTGAATAGTCCGTTGAGCCTGAATGAATAGTGCATTGGTGTGAAAGCCAATGTCTATAAGGCAGACCGAGTGATGGTCTAGATTAGTTATAATGTAGATGGAATCACTTCTCTCATACCAGTTCACAACCTATTCATAGCTATCCTAAGTGTGTACAGAGGGTCAAGAATAATGCTCAAGTTTCAGAGTATTTTACGAGGCCAAATTAGGTAGTGAGATACTGAAGTAGTAGGGGACTTTTAAGTTCCGTTCCATATTTCAACATTTAGATAATCTTTCAAGATCCTTCTGTGTTTGGAAAGATAGCCATTGACTGCATGTACCCATCGACATCAAGAAACGAAGGGTCAAAGCCAAAGATGGGTGATAGCCCAAAGGTCGTATCCCATGTTGGAATTGTGTTCCCATCAATCCCGGTGAACATATCGGGATTAGTGTTGTAGACATCTTCAAGACCTTGAGTGGCCTCATTTCCAGGCATCATCGATGATATAGCATTCTGCACTTTATACTGCACTCCATGCGAGGTCAAAAGACTAGTCACAGTCTCCAGTCCTCTAATCATAAGATTCGCCAAATGCCACTTCCCCATGGACAAAGACCGAAAATGGCTGATTAGTCGAGTAATCTGATCCAGGGCTTGATCGCGTCTGAACAGGTTATCTCCGTACTTATGTGAGACTTTGGCGAGGAACATGGCTGCGAATGCTGTCATGGAGAGAAGATAAGATGGGATCCCGACGATACTGGTGGAGAGATCAGGGTCGGTGAGGAGGATGTCGATGATGGCTGATGCTGAAGTCACTGCCATTGAGGCTGTGTCGAGGAAGTGGCTGGGTATTTGGTTTGATTGGCCGCGAAAGACGTGGGAGTAGAGGTATAGCTGGGCGAGGTGAAAGTGGAAGAGAGCGCCTTTTCGTGGGAATGCTCCAATATTGGGATGGCCCTCTGTAACTTGTTAGTCCTGTGTAAGAATGAAGCTGGAGACATACCTGGGAGTCGATCGGTCCACTTCGTGATCCACTGATCAAGCTGCCGATGATAGTGTCCAATCTGACTCAAATACAGTCTAGGAATCTCTTCTCCTTTATCAGGTCCGAATAATCGTCGGATGTTGCGCAAGATACCCATCAGCTCAACCTGACTCATGAGTCTTTCATCTTGGTCCGTAGCCAGCGGACAGTTGAGAATACCTTCCCAGTCTTGCGTCAGCCAGTCGTCCTGGATAATCGCCGGTCTATCGTACAGGATAGCAAGGTGCTGGTCGCAGATGTAAAGAATAGACCAGATACGCGCAGAGTCCATGGCTTCTTCGGATTGGTCCTTTATGGCTAGACTGTAACTGTTGTGGATATTGCATTCTGCAGCTCTTCTTATCGCATGACCTGATAATGTCCAAGACAGATCACTCAGCCAGTATGAAGCGATGCTGAGAGCTCGGAAGTAGTCTCTATCGCCTTGCCGTTGCAGCATCGACTTTTCGGTCAATCGACGAAGTTCGGAATTGCAGATACCATATACTTTATCCGCTGCGGGATCGTGAAGCGCTGCAATTGTCAGTGTAGCTGCACATAGGATTGATGACTTCCGACGGAGCTGCTCGAGAGTTTTGTAAGGGCAGCCGATGGAGTAGATGAACCCGTCCAAACGATCTCGATAAACACAAAACAGCCGTTCAGCGTCAGCCAGTGAGATCTGTCCTTGAGAGATAAAGTCATTGATGGCTTGGCTCGGATTCTCATTCCCACTTCCCGGCGATCGAAGTGCTCTCATTCTCGTGAGAGTGTAGAGAGAATGAATAGGAGCGTGAGGCAGTCTATCATCTTCGGGCGTGAGTTTCGGCGAGTTGTCGCATGATGGGCCATCATTATCCTCCAGCTGAAGTATCGTTGACTCTTGTGGTGGCGGTGCTGATGAATCCTTTCGCTTGTTCATTCTTGATGTTTGTAATGGCGGTAATTCTGGTAAGCCCATTATACTTCTCATCTCCTTGACTGCTGTGTACATCTGGTCGAGATCTGATAGCATGGCTTCGGATAGCCTGATATAGTCAGCAAATTCTCACTATTGTTAACTGTGTACATACTCCGTCTTTTCATCGATGATGGTCTGCAAATTCTTGCTCACGGCACAGTTGCTCAGCTTCTTCTCTTTACACCGTCGACATGGTGGTCCAGCATCGTCCATAAAGCATTTAATCTAAAGAGGTTAGTCATTTGATTTTATCCCCCACTGTAAGTCATGTTACCTTGTGCTTCCGACATGTGGTGCATGCCCTGATATGTCTCGAGATATGAGCGACGGGATGTTCTGAATTGGAAGTTATCGCCACTCGTTTTGGCGGAGGCTATCACTGATCAGCGCCCATGCACCCTGCAGATCAATTGCACTACCAACGTACCACACTCCCCTCATACTCTTGCGTCGCAGTACTTCCATTCCGTTTTGACATGTTGGCTCGATATGTCCTTCTCGCGACTGGCTCATTACCAAAAAACAAGTCAAAGTTGAGCAGACTCGAAACGCGGGGGAAGTTAGTCAGCCAACATCACTCCTTTAACTAGAGCGAATATGGTAGGGATCTGTCGCTGGGGAAATGCGGAGGTCCACGGGGTTATCGTTAGTCCGCGTTTCTGTACAAATGAAACATATTAATAAATTCAAGAATCAATTAGCTTTAAAAGACTAAACAAGCCTTCAAGATTCAAGTTTTCTACTAGTTATTTATGGCTTTTAGAGAAAACAATACAAACTAAAAATCGTCAGTTTAATAAGTTAACATCTAGTTTAACAGCCACTATTGCAAAAATGCGTGTTGGCACTCTAACTCATTTAAAGCCTTCTAACCCATCACGCCTTTTTGGATAAGGTAGGAGGATAATGGTGCAGTGGTACCTGTATTTCTCACAATTAAGGCTAGCTGGTTTCAGAAAAGTGACATCAAAATCTGATTTTAAATGGTAAATTCATGCGTCAGAAGTAGTTCAATACCCTGCAGCACACTACGACGTGGATCGCTCTCTGCTAAAGATTTTCTGAAATGACTGGCGACAATGGAGATGGCGCCAATGCCAAGAAAGAGATGAAGACCATGTTGGAAGGTATTTTTGCAAGCAATGACGATGTGACTGTCAGTCTCTCGATGTTGGCTTAATCGTTATAATATAAAGCTAATAAAGGAAATATAAATGTTTTATTTCAAAAGCTTCTGGATGCAGGATGCGACAGCATCAGGCATATTGATAAAAGGACTATGTCCAGCATTAACCTCTTCAGTGTTGATGTCAACACCTTTGGCAGTCTCCTCCACCATCATTTTCTGGATGTGAATAGGGATTGCAGCATCCAGAGAGCAGTAAATATATGTAGTCGGCACTTGTCGCCACCCTTCGTTCGTCAGAGGTGTATGGAAAACCTGGTAGCTATGTGGCTTCAGGGCCGGGACGATTGCCGCGACTTGTTCGGGAGATAGGTCATTATAGAAGATTTTCTCCGGAGTCGATGCTTCGACAGAAAGCTTATCCTCCGCAATGTCCCACCACGGGAGGTCTTGGCCCCCAAAGGCAGCGATAAGTGACTTGTCTTTCGGGATGATAAATGAGCAGCAGAGGACAAAGTGCTCAACGGCGCCGCCAGACCCAAAAGCGCCGATGGCTTCCGCTGAAGGGATGCCACCGTACGAGTGAGCGACGAGGATGACCTTTTGGCCTTTAGAGGCAGCTTGCGATACAGCCTGTTGGATGGCTTTGACGTCGGCGGTGAAATCGGTAATGGACGGATCTGCGCCGACAGAAGGAAGGTCTACGTAGTCGACATTGAACCCGGCCTGTTCGAGGATGTCGCCAACCGCTTTGAAGACTGAGGCTGGATGCCATGCACCAGGCACAAAAATGACACAGAAAGATGTAGGACTCATTATAGGTATATAATAAAAGCTATCAATGGTAAAAGGTTGGAAAAGGAAGATAAAGGGTTGGCAGTTAAGGCGGGGAGTCACCGAGAAGATATACCCTTAATTCCCTTATCCGGAATGGACCTGGGCCGAGAATCGATAGCTATCTTTAGTCTGTATATTGAGCTGTTGGCAATATTCCGAGGTAAGTCGGGTAGAGGTTAAATAAGTGTCGGGTAATGATTTAGTGTTATGTTGGGTACTCCAACATGGTTTAGTGTTAGATACAGATGGGACACATACCTGCCTATTTTAAAAAAAGAAATAGAAAAACAAAGGATGCATGTCGATTGGGCCACCAATTCTAGGCGGTACGGACCTAATAGGGGACCTCCAGGTCTGAGGATGATTTTTGCGCGTATTTCGGTATCAATCTTGGCCTACGGCCCAGGTCCAGTAAAGTCTCTGGCCAGGTTTTATGATGTCACTGATGGCGACTAGACTCTCCGCAACGCTGACTTACTGACGCTCTAAGCCCTGGTCCGCTACATACAGAAAAAGATTGGCGACATCTATCCTCGCCTGCCCTGGCTGCAGCACGCCAGAGATTGCCTACGAACATAAGGCAATCAATAGTAAATACAATACGCTGCCTGATTCGCGGACCATGTTCAAGAGCTGGTGACTCAAGTCTGATGGCAGCGTCGTGTTTCCCCCGTTTGCCCCGTTCCGAAGTGAGATTGATAATGCCAAACCTCCGGTAACATTCTCTCCCTCTAACATGTTGAGGCTTAACGAGGATGACGCCTATGACGAGGATGGTGAAGAGGGTCCAGACAATGTGATTCAAGTTGATAAGTTCTTGAGGGTAAATGATGACTCCCTTCTGGCTATCTAAACCAGATTACTCAGCGGCATAGCGAGTTATATAAGTAAGTCTAGATTAGATTATTCTCATTACTATTTTTAATAGATATTACATGTCAGCCTGCTGAATGACATTGAACTTCACTACTAGGCGTTTTGTCTCCAGTGGACTTTCAGCGCTTGGCCGGATTAGAATGGCTGGTGGGGCTCCAGGCTAGCCAGGTAGTCAATAGGAGTGAAGACCGATAGACACGGACCAGCTCGCGGATATCGGATAAGAACCTGGTGCAACTGTCGGCTACCCTAAACTGAATCGGAAGACAATGATTATTTATCTCAATTGACATCTACACCATTGCCTATCAAGGTCGATAAGCATCATCAGCATCATCACTCCTTCATAATGGCACAGACTAATACATTGATCTTGGCTGAGGCTCTCTCATCGTTGCCCCAGGTTCCAGCTTCCCATCAACAACTCCGCACTCAAACACGCTTTAACATAAAAAACCCCTCCGCACCAGCTCCAGTTCTAATTATCCTCGACGATGACCCAACAGGCACACAAACATGCCACGACATCACCATCCTAACAGTCTGGGATGTTCAGAACCTAGTCTCAGCTTTCAAACAAGTCGGGACAGGCAATGGCTTCTTCATCCTCACCAACTCACGCGCCCTTCATCCCCAGCAAGCACGTGATCTCATGATCGAGATCTGTACCAATTTAAAGACAGCTGCTCAAGAGTCAAACCTTCCGTACGAAATTGTGCTACGCGGTGATTCTATCTTGAGAGGTCACTTCCCGCTGGAGCCTGAGGCCGTGGAGCATGTGAATGGCGCGTTTGACGCGTGGATTCTGTGCCCGTTCTTCCTCCAGGGCGGACGATACACCATAAACGATATCCACTACGTTCATGAGGGTGATCAGCTCATCCCTGCAGCTGACACGCCTTTCGCGAAAGATGCCACTTTTGGATATAAGAGCTCTAATCTTCGCGACTACGTCGTGGAGAAGTCCAAGGGTAACATCACGCAAGAGAACATTGACTCAATCGACCTCGACACTATTCGCATTGGCGGTCCGGAAGCCGTTCTGAAGAAGATCATGCAGCTCCCAAAGAGAAGCCAAACTCCTGTTGTGCTGGTCATCAATGCGGCAGCAGACGAAGATATCGACGTTGTAGTCACTGCTCTTCTCCAAGCGTCGCAGCAGGGCAAGAAGTTTCTGTACCGAACAGGCGCTGCTTTTGTCTCAGCACGTCTGGGCATCTCATCCATCCCACCACTCTCAGCAGGACAACTCGGTTTATCCAAGAGCGTCGGTGGCCTCATCATCGCGGGTTCATATGTACCCAAGACCACGGCGCAATTGGACTCGCTGATTCAGAAGTCGGGAAGTAACCTGACGACGATTACGCTTAATGTGAAAGCCCTCCTCAAATCCGACGAGGCCGCGAAAGAAGATGTCGCAAAGGCAATTGACCTTGCATCACAGCGCATCAGGAACGGGCAGGACGTTCTAGTCATGACAAGCCGGGAGCTCATCGTTGGCAAAGACGAAATCGAGAGTTTGGATATTGGCTCAAAGATTGCGCTGGCACTGGTGTCGTTCTTGCAGGGACTAGAACAGAAGCCTCGATACATCATCGCCAAGGGCGGAATTACATCTTCGGACATGGCGACGAAAGGATTGAGGATGAAGCGTGCCCTTATTGTTGGCCAAGCTGCGCCTGGAGTTCCGATGTGGCGATGCGATGAGCCAGAGTCGAAGTGGCCAGGGCTAAACTATGTTGTTTTCCCTGGAAATGTTGGGCACAATGATAGTTTGTATGAGGTCGTGAGGCAGTGGAGAGAGTTTGAGTAGGGTAACCATCACTTGAAAAAACGCAGTGTGTCACTACAATCTTATGGAACGCATATATTATATCGCATGACCTATTCTAATCTTGGTGCTCTCCTCACTATAGCTACTTCATCCCCATCGCTCTGAGAAGAGCTATCATCCCTCGTAGTAGCCATCGTGAATGTTTCGTTTTTGTGGACATATATCCCACCGTCAACTTGGCTACTGTGATGGACATCATCAAGAGGGATGCGATCAGGAACCATAATAGCCCGAGGCGTCAATGCTGAGCCTTGGCCCCGACGACGCTGGCCACTTCCACTGCCGTAATCGGCGGGATCTGATCTACCACTCCTCGACGTCGCGTACTTCTTGATGCCTCGGGTAAGCAAGCCCTTGAGTGCCGGTAACGAACCGACAACAAGAGCTGTTGCTGTTTCCACGGCGCCCCAAATGGCTAGGCCCACGAGATCGACCTGGTTTCCAACGATAACTTTTGTCATGCGAACAACGGCGACGCAGATGATGATTATACCCAGCGAAAACGCAATTCCGAGTCCAATCTTCTTCTTCCTGTCGAGTTGTAAAGAGGGTAGTACTGCGATCGGGAGCGCCATGATCATGAGGTCCGTGACGACGTCGACGGTTGTTGAGAAGACGACATTAAAGGTCTGTCTCCATTGTTCTTGTGGGGAATCGCAACTGCCTGCGAGAAGTCAGCACATGATCAAAAGACGGGGAGCGTGAGCTGGTTGACATACCATGAAAGTAGTCGGACGGCGGGCTGCAAGTAAGGGCACTGCAGATGACGCACACGATGAGCGCTAAGGCTGCAAATACTGAGACTCCGTACCAACACCGACGGATGACTGGAAACGGCTGCACCAGTGTGTAGAACAAGGCCAGAAAGCTCGCTTTTACAGACCAGAGGATGATCCAGAACATCTTGATGATTGGGAACTGCCACCGAGTGATTTGGCTGCGATGGAACTCAAGCTCCTTCGGATCATAGGCTATGCGACCAGCCTGGAGGTGAGTCATATACCACAGAGATTCCATCTGCTCTGTCTGCAGTATGGCCATGGTGAGGGCGCACAGCCACGCCCATGTAATCCAGTAGTCATCTGCAAGAAAGCGTCGGTTCTGGTGCCATCGCACAAAGAGTCGTAGTGATACAAAGAGCGTCGCGATGGTGAAGCATGTCCAGACGATTATGAGAAGTCCTTGGCGGTTCACGGAGCTCGCAGAGCCTGTGAGGGGAGCATCTGGATCTGGCGGCGGAGGTGTTGACATGATGATGTCTTGGGTAGTGGCTTGCATGATGCATTTGGGGGATCCATAAGGCTACTGATATAGAGGAGCAGGAGTCCGTCGCATGGCGGCGATAGATATGTTGGCTCAGTAGTGATTGGACGTCGACAAAGAGAGGCAAGGTTTAAACAATAGGACATCACGGCACAGCCGCATCACGTCACACTGCATGTGAAACAAAAGAGATTTGTTCAAGGGGAAAATCTCTACTGGTTGTGTACATCGATGCAAATCGCTGATCGGATCTGATAGTCACAGAAGGCAATGCGATAGAGGTGAGGCGCCGAATTGGGAATATCTGTGGTCGATAGCTGAGTTTAAGAGCGGGATATTTTGTATTCTCCCTTTTTCTTTCGGCAAACAATTGGTTCTTGCCAGATCAAGACGGCAATTGATCATTTCCGTACCAATTGACCATCACAAGCATGAAATGCGAGGTACCTGCAGAGCTGACAGGGAACGTGAGACATCAGCATCGGTCCAATGACATTGTCTGCTTATTGTTAGTTCGACAAGCGAGAGAAGTCAAGGGAGACAACAACTGCTCGCCTCCCTGCATAATTGCTTTTCCATCGATCCACTTTGTCTCACAGCACTCAAGGGATTCTTAGCCACATTGCAGATCCTGCCGCTTACGATAAGCCCAACCGTCGTTTGCCGTGATTTACATTAATTGAAACGCCGAGTTTGGGGCAAGATGACGGTTAGTTCCGAATCGGATTTCCTATAATGGAATCAGCTCCTGTTTGGGACGAAGGGAGGAAAGACATGTCTCATGCTCAGCTGGTGTGGAGTGAGAGCACTGATCACGCACGCATGAGTCTGAGATTTGTAATGGAAGCTGATGATGCTAGGGAAAGATAGAGTTCGTGATGGACTTGGGAGAAGGTCATGATTGCAACCAGGACGAATGCAGGGAGGGAGTTTGGTGTCAGCATGATCCATACAATACGAGTCAATTCGAGCATGGCTTAGCCATCTGGTGGTTCCAGACTGTTGGGCCCACGAAAGCTCAATACAATGCAAATGTGCATGTATGATGCGTAGATGCCCACTCAGTAAATGATGACTCACAATTGATGGTCCATTCGTCGAATCTGATTTGTAGATAAGGTGCATCTAGTCTCTAGTCCTGCATCGTTACCGCATAACCGCATATCAAGGGCTCCCGGTGCCTGCATGATATTTGCGTGCATGCATACATGCATCCACCAACAAACACTCCAGACTCTTCAATACCTGTCCCAAATCCACTAGTTTGGTCAGAAATCGAGAACACATAAGGTCACTAAGGTTGCACGACTTAGCTGTGGCAAATCGACGCATTACAAAAAATAATGTTCTGCATAGATTAAGACTTGATGAGAGCCACTTAGTTGCATTCTCCTCTGTACATACTTACAAATACTTTAACTTTCTTTTCCTGGTCCATCGATCAGCATGTATCCCGGGTTTCTTTTTCTACTCCTCGCGGTACTTGCCGTCTGTACAGGAGCGATTGGTTCAGCACCGAGATGCAAATGCGTATGTATTCGAAATCCAACCTATCATGTACAATTCAGCTAACGGTTCAAGATTCCCGGTCAATCCTGCTGGCCCTCTTCTGCCGAATGGAAAGCCTTCAACAAAAAGATCGGCGGCGGTCTTATCAAGACTGAGCCAATCGCACAGTCATGCTACCCCGGTCCAGGCAAGGATCTCAAGCACTGCGCCTACGTGAACAAAATGTGGTCGGATCAGGATTTCCAGTCGTCGAATCCTATCGGCAGACCTTATCCGTATAACATCACCTGCACGCCGGTAAATTACGCTGCAGGTCAAAAGCCTACCACTTGCAGCCTTGGGTCTTTGCCTGTTTACGCTGTTAACGCTACTACACTGTCACAAATCCGAAGTACGATTGCTTATGCGCGTGAGAGGAATATCAGGCTTGTTGTTACCGGAACAGGCCATGATCTTCTCGGTCGCTCCGATGGGTTCGGTGGTCTTGAGCTTTGGCTTCATCAGTTCAAGAACGGTATTGATTTTCAGAAGGTTTACAAATCTGAAAACCAGTGCAAGAAGTCTAGGTGGAGGGGCAGTGCTATCAAGATCGATGGTAATTACCAATGGCGCGATGTTTACAAGGTTGCTGAAGCGAATAATGTCATCGCAGTTGGTGGTGGCTCTCTTACGCCGGGAGCGATTGGCGGATGGGCTTCTGGTGGTGGCCATGGACCTGCGACGAGAAACTACGGCCTTGGTGCCGATCAGATTCTTGAGGCGGAGGTGATGCTGGCTGATGGGAGAGTGGTCACCGCCAACCATTGCGAGAACACTGATCTCTTCCGTTCAATGCGTGGTGGTGGTCCTGGATATGGCATCACTCTAAGCAGCACCATCAAAGCTTATCCGAATGTTAAGACCGTCACAGCTCACCATCTCCAAATCGCACCGCTAGAGAAGACAAAGAAAAATGCAGATTTACTCGACGCTGTATCTGTTTTGCTGCAGTCGCTTCCTGATCTCAACGACGCTGGCTTTGCTGGCTACGGTTACTGGTTCCGAAACTACCCGACTGTCTTTATTGGAAACGCTACATCTGGTTACTCACACGGTTTCTGGACAATTGGTAAGTGCCGTGAAGAGGCTGAAGCTGCCTGGGCTCCTGTGAGAAAGATCCTATCGAATTTTGAGGATAAGCTCCACATCAACGAGAGCTGGGCTACATACGACAATTACTGGTCCTTCTACCACGCCGAGTCAGGGCTTTATGATCCCACAGGTGACACTTCAGTTCTTACATCGCGATTAATCGACCGTCAGAGCGTCAAGAGTTTCGGCAAAGTTCGAAACGCCGTCGAAGTCATGAGTGGCAAACCTGATGAATTCGGCACGAGTGTTATTCTTCTCACGTCCGGAGGCCAAGTCTTCAAGGACGCTTCAGACAAGACAAGTGGCCTGCTCCCCGCGTGGCGAAAATCCCACTATGTTCTCGTCTCGAGCACAGGGATTTCTCGCACCGGAAACATGACTGAGCGCAAAGCAGCGAATGACGACGTCACGTTTGTCAAAGGTGCCGCGGCGAAGAAGTTGGCTCCTAATACTGGTGGTTACATGAATGAGGGTGATCGCAATGATCCTGATTGGAAGAAATCGTTCTATGGAAGTTTGTATGGTGAGCATCTCAAGACGAAGAGGAAGTATGATCCTTGTCATGTTTTCTACTGTCCTACTTGTGTTGGCTCTGAGGCGTGGGTGGAGAGATCTGATGGGCGTTTATGTAGAGTTGCGTAGATAATAGACAGGATCTAGTCTTCAGTATATAGCTTATTGTATTTAGTCTATTCAACGATGCTTCTGAGTCGTGTCTCCGGTGGATCCCAGACAAGATCCTGAATGCTAAGCCTCTGCCTCGCTGGAACGTTGACGCTTCCACTCACCGAACTAATCTCGATGTTCTCCTCATTCTTGAACAAAAGCATCGGCATCGTCTGGTGATACTCCGCTAATGTGAACATGTCATGATGTTCTTCCGCGCGGGGATTTAACGCGTCCATTGCTCGCGTGCTGATAGCTTCGTAAAGAACTTTTGCATCCTCAACTGTTCCGGCGTGGAATAGGCCAACGCCCAAGCTTGCTACTTTGAGGGGATCACCATCGCCGTGGGGAGTGAATGGGTTGCCGACGTTGTTGACTGATAAGCAAGCATTGATTCCGTAGTCTTGAATGAGCTTGGGGACCATGATTGTACCGCATGGCCGACTGAGTGGTTCGCTCTGTTCTGAACCATCAGAGCCATGTCGGCCCATCATGTATAGATCGCTAGTTGGCAATCCGACAAAGTGGATCGGTAATCTTGTCTCTCTCAGCTTCTGTGACAGTTTGACGAGATCATCATGTCTAGCCAGAGTAAGTCTCGTAGCATGCCCAAAAACAACAGTCGGAGCGCCGGGGTATGTAGGCCAATTAAGACGCTCGAGCTCTTCAATGACATGGTCAAAAACTGACATGTGGGTTCCATCGCCCTTTAAGTTGAATTCGATGTGAAAGTCGAGATGTTTCCCATGTTTCAATGCCGTCTCAATAGCCCACCGAATATTCTGGTTTTGCGCTTCGAGATCAGATTCCACGTACGGAGTACTTCCAATTACCTCAATATCCGAGCCGAACTGTCCAAGCGCTTTCTCAAACATTGCTCGGTTCGCCTCTCCCTTCTCCGTCGAGAATATGGGGTCCTGTGCAAAAGCGCAGATTTGCACTGTCAAAAAGTCCTCGAATTCCTTCTTCAACCGCAGTCCTACCTCCAGAGCTTTAAGTTCGGTGACGGAATCAACCTCAACAAAGGCTCTCATAAATGTAACGCCCTGTTTATAACTTGTGGCTATAAGCTGAGAGCCTCGTAAGTACAAGTCCTCCTCGGTGTAGCGCTTCTTTGCTTCAGCTGTATTGGCCAAGGCTTCTTGAAATCCTCCTGTTTTGGGGGCTAGATCAGAGTAATCTGGATGATTGGAGGATTTTGGGTGGTTGCAGGTGAGGAGATATGGTTTATCGAGATGGATATGAGGATGGCAGAGTGAGGGAAGCATTACACTTGGTGTTGTCTTGTCGGCGGATGGTTTCATGGAGGTAACTACTCCTTCGTCTATGCGAATGTCCCATTGTGTTGAAGAGTCTTGGAACGGAAGAATGATGTTTTTGAAGTCCATATCGAATCAACTCCAGATCCCATACGTTGGATTTTAAGAGAATAAACTCGCAAAGATCGTGAACCCAGTGACAGTGTCATTGATTCCCCTCATCTCGAATTTGAACCAATCAAGTCGGAATCTGAATGGATATGAGTTTAGGGTAAATAATTATCCGACCCCAACCACTGTAAGTTATGCTTTCATAATAGCATTTATGGATTGCATGGATAAATATCCTGATGAATTGGTGTCGTGTCGCCATTTAAAACCAATTGCTAAAATGCTTTAAAGTCAGGTTTCTTATTTGCGCGGATAAACTCAACGTCATAACCAAGTTTATTGTCCAAACGGGTCTCCAATTCTGGGGATTCTGGGCTGATCCTCCGCACAAACGATGACGATCTTGACTCAAAGGGGTATCTTTCGGTAGTCCACCATCATCAAGTCCAACCTCTCCCCCACAAACTCCAATTCAAGATCGGCCCGAAGTCGAGATCATCACGAGTGCCTACATATTGGGATTCTCGAATTTTCCTTGTGACTTTTGAACTTTTGAACTGATGATCTTTCTCTGGGGATTTATAAACATGTCGGCTCCCGCGGATTAAACCCCTCGGATTTGACTTTCGTTTAAACAACTTTTGCTAGGGTCAAGATGGTGCTTGTTACATTGAGGGGCATTACGACGACGGCAGTTCTGTTCTGCCAGGCCATTTCGGCTCTCGCGGAGAGCTCAGATCGTAAGTCTTCATCTTCATTATTCTCATACTGAACAATATTAACATGTCTGCAGCAATTCACGTCGACGGCACCTCTTTCGCCCTCAACGGCGATAACGTCTCATACCGGTTCCACGTCGACAACACCACTGGAGACCTTATCAATGACCACTACGGCGGCCCCGTTGCCGAAGATGGAATCACCGCTGAGATCGGCCCCATCCAAGGCTGGGTCAACTTGATCGGCCGTGTCCGACGCGAATTCCCCGACCACGGCAGAGGAGACTTCCGCATCCCAGCGTTCCAGCTCCAACAAGCCAGCGGCACGACCGTCACCGACTTTCGCTACAAGTCTCACGAGGTTGTGCAAGGAAAACCTGGATTACCTGGTCTTCCGTCGACGTTTGGCGAGGCTGATGATGTGTCGACTTTGGTGGTGCGCATGTATGACAATTATAGCTCTATTGCTGTTGATCTGTCGTATTCGATCTTTCCGAAATATGATGCTGTTGTGCGGAGTGTGAACATCACGAATCGTGGGAATGCGACGGTGAATTTGAAAAGGGTTTCGAGTTGGAGTGTTGATTTACAGCAGGATAATCTGGATCTTATTGAGATCAGGGGTGATTGGGCTCGTGAGGGCATGCGCGTGCGTCGAAAGGTTGACTTTGGAACTCAAGGGTGAGCATCATTTCGGTGAA
Organism: Fusarium proliferatum ET1; assembly: GCF_900067095.1. Lineage (NCBI taxonomy): Eukaryota > Fungi > Ascomycota > Sordariomycetes > Hypocreales > Nectriaceae > Fusarium > Fusarium proliferatum. The sequence goes on along the minus strand of NW_022194799.1, from coordinate 152,661 downwards.
GCAATTACACAGACTGCTAACGGCATTGTAGATTCCAAAGCTCTACTGGTTATTCGTCTCATCTTCACAACCCGTTCCTCGCTCTCGTTGCATCAACGACTACAGAAAGTCAAGGCGAAGCTTGGGGCTTCTCCCTGGTGTACACCGGCTCCTTCGCCGTTGACGTCGAGAAGAGCTCACAGGGACTCACCCGCGCCATTCTCGGTGTCAATTCTCTCGACTTCTCGTGGCCACTGAAACCTGGACAAACCTTCACCACTCCCGAGGTCGTCTCCGTCTTCTCAAACAAAGGTGTCGGCGGCATGTCCAGACAATTTCACCGCTTGTACAGAAAGCATTTGATGAAGAGTAAATATGCAGAAGAGACACGTCCTGTTCTTCTCAACAGCTGGGAGGGCTTGGGTTTCGAAATCAACGAGACTGCTATTGAAAAGATCGCCAAACAATCTGCAGACCTCGGTATCAAGCTGTTCGTCATGGATGATGGCTGGTTCGGTAACAAGTACCCGCGAGTTAACGATTCAGCTGGTCTTGGAGACTGGCAGCCTAACATGGAACGCTTCCCTGAAGGATTGACACCTCTTGTTGAGAACGTCACGGATCTAAGAATTGCCAATGCCTCCGATGATCTCAAGTTCGGTATCTGGTTCGAGCCCGAAATGGTGAACCCCAAATCAGACTTGTACGACAAACACCCCGACTGGGCGATCCACGCAGGCTCCTATCCCCGAACTGAGACGCGTAACCAATTGGTTCTCAATGTAGCTCTGCCCGAGGTCCAAGAGTTCATCATCGACTCCGTTTCCAAGATCCTCCGCGAGTCACCGATTTCCTACGTCAAGTGGGATAATAACCGTGGAATCCACGAGACGCCTGATCCTACTCTCAACTACAAGTATATGCTTGGTCTTTATCACGTCTTTGAGACTTTGACGAGTCGCTTCCCTGATGTTCTATGGGAAGGCTGTGCTTCAGGCGGTGGTCGGTTTGATCCCGGTGTTCTTCAGTGGTTCCCTCAGATTTGGACGTCGGATGATACAGATGCGGTTGAGCGTATTGCTATCCAGTTCGGCACGTCACTTGCGTACCCTCCATCTGCCATGGGAGCCCATCTATCGCATGTGCCTAATGGAAATACCCAGAGAATAACATCCGTCAAGTTCAGAGCCCATGTTGCAATGATGGGCGGCTCCTTTGGCGTCGAACTTGACCCAAGCGATCTTGAGCCTGAAGAGAGGGAACAGATTCCTGGTCTCATTGAACTTTCTGAAAAGATTAACCCCATCGTCATCACCGGCGACTTTTATAGACTTGCATTGCCTGAGGAAACTAACTACCCAGCTGGGCAGTTCATTTCTGAGGATGGCAAGAAAGTTGTCCTTTTTGCGTTCCAGACGAGGGCGACTATCAATAATTCTTGGCCTTGGTTCCGACTTCAAGGTTTGGATGCAAGTGCCAAGTACAGGGTGGACAATAACCAGACGGTTTCTGGTTCGACGCTGATGAACATGGGTATCCAATTGACGTTTGAGGGGGATTATGATAGCCATGTCTTGATGATTGAGAAGCAATAGTTCGGATGGCTAAGCTATGGATGACATACTGTAAATAGCGCTTCAAATACAAGATTCGCTCAGATCTCAACGTCGACGCAAGACATAAATAACTCGAACTGTTCATCCAACGCGTCAAAACACACAAGCAAGCTTTCACCAAGACAATTCATCGATCACCGACAACCTTGCATCGTCACCCTCCCGTAAGTCCCGAGAAACCCAGGGCTTGCATCAACATAAGCTAGGTAGCTCAATTCTGTGGCAGCTGCGCATTGATAAGCTGCTGCAATTGGCGTAGAGTGTCAACACTCATTGTGACGTTGACCATCTCGGAACCTTCGAGGCCATTGGAAGTAGCCACGTCGGGGTTTGGGTAGTACCAGCACGCGATAGCAATAATAGCATAGATGACCTGCGAATGTCAGTCACTAGAATCCTTACAAGTTGGTCTTGACTTACTACGAGGAGTGCACCCTCAAGCCAGTTGGACTCTCCATCACGAAGGAAGTTTCCAACCACCAAGATGGACAAGACAAGAAGAACAATCATGAAGATCTCAAAGTTCAGGTCCATGGGCTTTCCGATGGCCCAGCCGACGAGAACGACGAGGGGACCGTTGAACAGGGCAGTTTGGATGGAAGGTCCGAGACAGTGGTACAGGGCGACATTAATGACGCCATCTACTCAGGCTATTAGCAGTGATTCATTCGTGATTGCAGCATTTCGCTCACCATATGCTTCATCAATGGCTGTCAAGTGTTCAGCAGCCTTCTCAACAAAAGGCAATAGAATAAGACCCAAGAACTGATCGGGCACTCCACTCTCGACAACATGCTCAATCTTCTCGACGAGGAAGATGAGAAGAGCAGTCACAAAAGCAAGAGCAATCAATATAGCAACAATAGCCTCGGTCATGGTAAACTTGGGCTTCTCCATATCGGCCTCGCGATCAGCATCTCGGTGCTCATCCATCTCAATAACCTCATCGAAGATACTATGCTGGCTACTGGCCTGATACCAGATGTAGAAGAAAAACGCGATAATCAGTGCAATAGACGTTGCCTGACTGATGCGAAGAACATCATCTTGGAGTTTACCCTCTGTGAACTTCTCGTGCAGAACTCGGAAGCCTGGGAAGTCGGGTACAACCTCGGCTTTCAGGGCGGAGTAGAAGGCGCTGGGGATGAGGAGACCAAATGCTGCGACGAGTAGGAGTCCAGTACCGACTTCTGAGACAATGGCGTGGAACTTTTGGCTGGCTTGCTTGAGGCCACCAACGAAGAAACAGAGGCCGAGACAGAGGAGAAGATTGGTCAGGATGCTGCCGAGGATCGCGGCTTGGATGATGGGGATGAGATTGCCTTCATCGCCGTTATCTTCAGGAGAGTTGGCCTCGTGCTTCGAAAGCAAGACAATGAAGAGGATAATCTCGATGATAGATCCAAACGTCGTCTCGATGAGAATACCAGCTACCTTGGGCAACTTCCGCGCAAACTCTTGTCCAGCGAAGCCAAGCAGATTGGCAGTTGGAATGACAGCAATATACGCGGTAGCAAATTTCCAGAGGTGCAGACCAGGGAAGAACTGAAGGATGATGGCGATGGGGACAAACGGCCAGAGGATGTTTACCCATTTCGACGCGGTGCAAGAGCTTCGCCAGAGAACAGCGAGGAAGTGACGAGGATGAAAACCGCTTCTCCCGCTTTCTCCCTCGTGGGCGATGTGACTCGAGATCTGCGGCAGAAGCGGGGTTGATTCATCTCTGTGGCCATTGCCATGGCCGGGGAGGATGTTGCTCGCCATTATCGCGAGTCAGGGTAACAAGCAAGCAAAGAAACAAACACTGAATAAAGAATAAGCTTAAATAAAGCAAGAGTGTAAATAGGCTTTGGGAGGAGGGAGAGCCAAGAAATAAAAACAGACAGGACGATCAAAGGGGCTGGGATCGTTATAACGTGACGCTGGTGTTTGCGGTGGTGGCGCAGTGATATCCAATCACGACGCCGTGATGAGACACATTGACAGGGGCTCACAGCAGGGATCGGAACTCTAAACAAAGCTTGTTTTGCTGACGTTGGCTCTCAGGGTTCTAGACTCTTGCTGAAGCATAACCCCGCAGAGTAAATTCTGATCTGATCTGGCTTTTTCAAGGGAGGGCTCGATGAGGTTAATGACATGGAGAGCCAGTTATCGTGTACACAGACGCTATGCTCTCACAGTGAAAGTCTACCGAGCTAAGATGACTCCAGACTTATCGATAATGAAACCATCTCTCAAAACAGGCTTAGCCATGTCTCACAGCCCCGACACGGAATGGCCCCCCCTCGATACTAGCGCGCACAAGAGTCCCCCAGACTAAAAAATACAAGCATACCCTCCCAAAACCACCCGCGATCCCGTCATAGGCAGTCCTGTTTTTTTGACACCAGCGTCAACGAATGAGAAACGCGTCTCCCCGCACTCACGCTCACCGATTCTCACCGATGGGAGAGGCGTTTCATTCTCGCCTTACCGAGAAGCTACCTATTATGTAAAATGGTAATACGCTTTTTAGTGTGTTGGTCACGGCTACGACGGACCACATTGCTATTGCGCGAGGGACTTGGTATAGTTATCGTTATGTAAATTTTACATACAGTATACTTTTGTGGGTTGAAAAGTCTGAACTCATGTGATGAAAATTTACCAATTGCCAATTTCTCTTGCTAGTCTATATAACTATTCGACTTTTTCCTACAGATACAATTTTATAGTCATTCTCTGCTCGATCTTGTACGATATCCTATGTTCTCGATTTCGACTAGTCTCTGAGAAAGTTTCACTACAGCATCTCCATCGTGATTGGACAGATCCATCCGTTTTCGTCCAGCTTGATCCAAATAGCTTGGCTTACGACATCTCCCGCGAGCCGACGACATAATGCCTTCAGCGGTGAGAACTAATTTTTCTCCTCCTCCATCAAAGCAGCTCAAGCCCATACCTTTCCGTCCGATGAAGTCCCCTATCCCCGACTACCTTAACCGGGTGCTGGAGAATGCACGGCCCATAGAAGATGGCAAGCCCGCCAGTTACATCGAGACGCTGGCAAAGGCGGACACGTCAAAGATAGCTGTGGCGCTGGCGATGGTGGATGGCCAGATCTACTCTGCTGGCGATGACGATGTTGAGTTTTCGATGCAGTCTATTTCAAAGGCGTTTGTGTACGCTTTGGCGATTGAGGATGCGGGGTTGGATAAGGTGCTGGAGAAGATTGGCGTGGAACCCTCGGGAGACGCGTTTAACAGTTTATCGCTGGAGCGAGGGAGTAACAGGCCTATGAACCCCATGATCAACGCGGGAGCCATCACAGCACACTCTCTTATCGGAGGGCCAGACTGGACAGCAGAGCAACGATCAGACCGCATCCTCAAAGCCATGTCGAAGCTAGCAGGTCGTCAATTGCGCGTCTGCGAAGAAGTTTACGAGGCTGAGTTGCGAGACGCCAATCGAAACATGGGAATTGGTTACATGCTCAAAGCCGCCGGCATCATCACCGGCGACGCGCAGCAGATTGTCCAAGGGTATATCCGCCAATGCGCTATTAACGTCAATGTTCGAGACTTGGCAACCATGGCTGCTACGCTCTGCAACGCGGGCTGTCACCCTGCGACGGGGGAGAAGATCATTCCTCAAGACAGCGTGCGGCAGATCCTCTCCGTCATGACGACTTGTGGCATGTACGATGCTGCAGGCGACTGGGTATCGCGGATTGGCATCCCCGCCAAGAGTGGAGTTGCGGGTGGTATCATCGGTGCTCTGCCAGGTCAAATGGGTATCGCTGTGTTTTCACCCAAGCTTGATTCGCGGGGAAACAGTGTTCGCGGTGTCGCCATCTGTGAGCAGTTATCCAGCGACATGGGTCTGCACATGATGGACGTCAGCCAGATCGCCCAAGCAACCGTCCGCGTATCAGTCGCGACCATCCTCCCCGGCGACAACGAGCCGCACCACACAAACTGCAACAAAGAAGTCATCATCTTCAGTCTCCGCGGTGTAGTGCGCTTCGGCGGATCAGAGCGCTTAACCCGCGCCATCACACGAGAACTCGGCGATCCGAACCCTGATGATCCAGGTTCTGGACGAAGTCGCTTCGTGTGCGCTGTGGTGTTCTCGTTCCGCGATGTGTTTTCGTTTAATGCGGTGGCACAGAAGATTATTCAGGCGGATATAACGCGGTTGCTGCTGGATGGGAGGACGGTTGTTGTTATAGACCCCGTGGGTGTTTTGGAGATGGAGACGAAGCGGGCGGGTAGCAACCTCAAGATTGTGGATAATGAGACTGCTGCGAGGGATTATATTGGAGGAATTGGATGCCATACTGTTTCGAAGAATGATGAATGGTGATTTGGCGCGTTTAAAGATAAGAAAGAAAATAATACTTATGAACCCAGTTGTATCGATATGTACTTGCATAGACTGAAATGACTTCCATTCTTATACTATAACTAGACAATGGTTCACTTCCCAATACCGATATGTATACAAGTCGTCTTCAGCAGTTTGAATGCAATATCTAGCTTGCAACTGCCCTCGTATATCGTCAGGTCGTGGTATTGTCATCCTTACCAGCAGTAATAAAGTTTGACCTTGTGCCCATCAGGGTAGTAACAACGACGTATCAGGGGTATCAATAAGCCCCAGCATAAAAATAGAGAACGCGCAATTAAAGTAATTATTCCTTGCAAGGCTGGATCCGAGTCCGAGGGCAGGGTCCGTGATTAGCCTCTACAGACGGAACCCGCGGAGCCAGCGGCACAATCCCCACTTCTGAATCTTATTGAGTTGCCTCGTATAAATAGACCAGTCTACTGAAGATGAAGCTCAAACAGCATTGAGAACCCATTTAATAACCTTCAATCACCTTGAGACAGAAAATATGCCAAAAACCATTCATCTCGTGCGTCACGGCCAAGCCGTTCATAACCTTGGGGAAGCATACAACGTTCTACCAGACACCGACCTCACGCCGCTGGGACAAGAGCAAGCTAAAGGCCTCATCTCCAATTGCCCTGATCTCGCCAATGTTGACCTGATCGTGTCATCGCCATTGCGAAGAACACTCCAAACGACCCTGTTGGCATTTTCTTCTCAATTAGAGCGCGGACTGCAGATTGTGGCCTTGCCAGAAGTACAGGAAGTCAGCGACATGAACTGCGACACGGGTAGTGATCTGAACGTGATAAAAGCCGAGTTCCAACAACATCCTGTGGATTTCAGTCTTGTTGGGCCAGGCTGGCAAATCAAGGTATGAGACACAACCTCAAGTCATGTTTGGTCAACGGGGCCGAATTAATTATGTGTTAGGAGGGTAAATGGGCTCCAGCCGTTGGTAGCGTTTTAGAGAGGGCCCGGGCTGCACGGCAATGGCTGAGCGAAAGACCCGAGTCAGAAATTGTGGTCGTTACTCATGGTTGCTTTTTGCATTTCTTCACGGACGATTGGGTCAACTCTGTGAACCCTGATGGTATGTTGCTGCCCAACATTTAGCTGCCTCGGTCCTAACAATAACAGGTACGGATTGGGCTAATGCAGAAGTTCGCTCCTATACGATTTCGCGTGACGAGCGCGAAGGGCCAGTTTTATGTGAGACTAGGGAGTCTAGAGAGAGGCGCGGGGTAGACCCGGTTTCTCCGACGAGAGAAGAACAATTAGAGCTGCGGCAGGCTGCTTTGAATGCGGCACTTGAATGGGGGCTCATACGGCCATGATAGGTCTTGTTTATGACATAGATACCAGCAGGAAGAAAATAGTTCTCGAATATAGGCTACTATTTACTTCAACTTTAACCATGACAAAATACTCAATTCATACTATCTGGCATATACTACTTCCAGTATATCCATTATGTCGATGAGATAGGCTTCTTGGACATGGTCGCAACGAACGCCGCCAGCGCAGCCTCGGGCTGGTAGGCTGGGACTTCATGTCCGGCACCATAGACACGCAGCCAGCTCAGGTTTCCAGAAGTCTTAAACTCTCCGTATTTCTTTCCACCGACGGTGAATGACTGAAGAGGAGCTGAGACGAATGATTGTGGAGCGATTGAGTTGAGGGCTCTGTAGTTACCCATCCAGTTGCAGATCCAGTCTAGACATGATTAGATTCCATACGGGTTATCAGAGGGAGGTCAACTTACCAGCATCGCCAGCCCAGATAAGAACTTGGATCTTGGAGTCAATGACTTGCGACAGTGTTGGTAAGAACGATCGTCCCCCTGTGAAATTAGTTAGCTGCAATCATGTATAAAGGCGGAAAACATACTGTCACCACTAGCAATAAACTTGTTGTACGATTCATCGCCACATTCTTGATAATCAGACTGCGCACCAATCGCCTTCATCACAGACGCAGATGTGAGATAGGTAGAGTAAGTCGAAGGAGGGAAAGGATCATTGCTCGACGCTCGAATATCGTAGACATCAAAGTCTGCCAGGTTCTCCAGCGGCCTTTCAATAGCGGAGCTGCAGACATCATCTGCGTTGCCGCACGCAGCATCGTTGCCTGTAAGACCAGGGCATTTGGCAAATGCGGGGACACACTTCTGGTTATATGTGTTGAGGTACTTGCTGTACTGAGTTGGTGTGATGAGCTTGCGGTAGGTGTTATTGGCGGCGTAGTCGATATAATCTCTGTACTGGTTGCCTAGATATTCATGTCAGCATTGCAACTAGATCTCCAGGCGTGAGAAAGCTTACCAGGATCAATCCATCCGTTGTTGATGCCCAAAGCTACAAGGTTGATCTTCTCGCCCTTGATCTTTCCAGCATCGATAGCAGCGTTCTGCTGCTCAAAGTAAAACGCAAACTCGGGACCATAGTGGCCACCATAAGACTCGGTGAAAAGGCCAAAATCACGGTTCTCGTACTCGGTAAACTGAGCGTAGAAAGCCTGGAGGAGATTCCAGACTCGAGGCGCAGCAGCAAGAGTTGATACAGCGTCGTCGGTGCCGTAGCTGAAACCAGTGGCAATGGGTTGATCAACATATAGCTGTAATCGTCAGTGAAATGTGCTTGTGTGTAGTGGGTGACTGTACCATGTTGGCAAAGGTGTTCCATGAGTTGGGGTTCAGAGTAGGCTTGGACCCGCCGTTGTTAAAGGTACAGGGCCCATTTTCCTGAAACAAGCCGATCATGGAACTACAGCCCGGACCACCATTGAGCCAGAGGGCCAGTGGAGCTGTTTTGGCGTTCTTGCGGGACTCGAAGAACCAAAAGAACATGTTCATGTTGGTGCCTGAAGAGAAGATTTGTTAGATAGGAAATGGGAGGATTTAATGAGGTACTTGCCAACGGAGAAATAACCAGAGTGCTGGTTAACACCAGGCGTCGTCTCGCAGATTCCAGAGTTGGAGACAATCTTGGTCTTGGAACCGGTGGCAGCATGTTCGAAGACCTTGTACTTGATACCGCCGTCTTCTTGCAAGTACCTCTTGTCGAGGCTGGCTGCGGGTGTACAGCTGCCTTGGCCGACAAGGGCAAGTGCCGTGAGGACATTCAGCAGAGCTGTCTTCATGATCATTGACAATATGAACTTGAATGGAAGAACGGTGGTTGTACAAGATAGATACTGCCAAGACGGGAGGATGAGACTAGGTATATATAGATCTAGGCGGTCTCGATCGGGCGCTACCATAGGCACGGATAGCCCGCATTCCATAACTACTGCGCTTCATTATAGCCGTATACGATGCCAGTCGAACTTAATGGAATTATCTTATCGCGGCGAAAGATTAATGCCACCTTCCTGATTAAAGGGGGAGACCTTTTGTGAATATCAAAGGTTCCTGACGATCCGGAGGTGGAATTAGCCAATACAGCGCGGGAGTCATGCGACAGTGGGCAGTGGATACTGTCGATCTCTGGGCCATCCCGGCCCCGTGAAACAAGGCATTGTCTTGCTTACATTGCCCAGGCAGTATCACAAGGCAGACAAACATCCTCCCCTTGAGACAAAGCTTCAACCGCCGCGTAAATATCAAAATTCATACTCTCCCGCATTATTCATTTCGGTGCATGCTGTGTCAGACAGATTAAGTTGCAGAAGCCCATCTTATCAAGCCTCATGGCGACCTTCCAGAACAAGCGATCTCCCGAGCCACGAGATCTATGCTTCGGCACTTTTTAGCCGTTAATCTGGTGACGCTCACTTGCCGAATATCCGAGCTCGGGTGCTCTGATTGGCGCACAGGCTTATCGAGAATTCATGCTTAGAATTAATTTTCTCACTAACTAAAACCCGATGTCGCAATGGTATGCAAAGATATCGTATTGGTTGACTAGCTGCAGCTGCTTGGAGCATTAAACTTGTGTGTATTTCCGCCTATGGATTGACCACAGGTTCCTTGTTGAGAGGTCGGACTAACGTTGGCTGTTGGGGTAATATTATATGTCACAACAGACGCTCGTCTGATGCAAAGGCCAGAGATCAATTGATAGATTGGCAATGAGCTCATGACTTGCACTAATATGCTACAGGTTTTATTCTTAACTATGAACTATGGGGATGACTGCCGCCTATAAGGTTAACCTTATTTAGCTGTTATACCTGGTCTGGTCTTGTATGCAAAACTATCCAAGGTAAATCATTAAATGTCTTAAAGGCCAAATCTATGCGCATATCACATTTATCTTGTTCATTTACTCAAAAAAGCTATGCGACTTTTTATTTTAACAAAAATGTTTCAATTCTAGCCGTATGCGAGCCCCAGTGAGTATTTGTTGGTAGAAGATCAGATTACTTACTGCATCAGTACCCATTGCAGGGTATAATCCCTGCAGATCCTCATTTTCCTCCAAGCCAAGCCCCAGGTTGCGTCACGTATGGTAACAAAGCCAGCTAATGATTATATTCAAGATCAACTTACAGATAACACCGTTATAATGTTATTTAAAAGCTACCTAGTGTGAGTTTATAACTACTGAAAACACCACCAATATTTGTTTTGTTTCGATTAATGGCTTTATCAAAACCTCAGCCGCTGATTACATAACCCCGCAGGGCTGAACTGGGCTTGGCATTTTCAACACAGCCTCAATAATCAATAATGTTGTTCCAGGCTCCCTCTCGCGACCTCTCAATCTCAACCTTTACGTCACCAAGATGTCGGATCCCTTGAGTGTTGCCGCTTCAATCGCAGGACTAATCTCAATCACGGTTGAAGCCGTCAAGTTCCTCAGCCCATATGTCTCAGCGGCCAAAGAGACCCCGCAGGTCGCGGCGCACGTCTACTCTGAAGTCCAAAGCACCCAGATTATACTGATGGGTCTTCAGAGCCTGACGAAAGACCTTAAGTCTGTCAACGCTCAGCATGCCGCCCTGATTGGGGTGAACCAGGTAGTGGCTGTCCTCACGGATGGGGTTCTTCTTTACTCGGAGCTGCATAAGGAACTTCAGTCGTTGTGGGCGAAAGATGGCGTGGAAAAGGTGCCGCTGAGAGGACGCTTGCAGTGGGTTTGGAAGGAGAGTACGTTTGTCTCACTCTTGAATAGACTGCAGAATTTCAAGAGCTCAATGACACTTGTCTTGATGATTTTACAAAGGTACGTTTAGCGTGCAATTCCTGGTGCAATATCTAACTCATGCTCAGTGATTCTGGCCAGAGAGCAAAAGAACACCAGGAGAAGCTGTCCAATAATGTCAAGGTTCTTCTAGACAGCAATGACGCCCTGTCGCGCCGGCTGATGAACATTGAGGATGCTTTAGATGACCAGACTATTATTTCCAGGCGCATGAGCATTCTCTCTTTGAGCGTATCTCCATCTCAAAATACAGGGCAGGAATCAACTGCAGAATCGCCAATTATATCAATCACCAACGAGACCAGCCCTTCTATATCAAGGTTTGACTTCGAGGATGATCTTGAGTCATCACGCGTGTATCGCCGCGCAGTGAGAGAAACCATGGATTATTCATTCCGGAGCTCGGTTGCAAAATCGCATAATTGGTCTGTCTTCTCAGGATTAAGTCTAGGAGATGTATCTATCATGTCAGTCATAGCATTGCCCGTCTATCAAGACGATATCACCAATGCGGAGCACTATGATTTTGGAGAAGAAGCTGCTCCCAATGCTGGAACGCCTGTGCCAGTCATGGACCAGCCTCTGTTGATAGAATGTCTTGAGCTGAAGCTCAAGCTTCTCACGATACCCGGGATGTCGGGGTACTTTGACGAGCCGCGTTTCACCGTTGACGACTTCTCTCACCTCTGGACGGTTCTCCAGCAAGTTACACCATTAGCTATCCTTGCTCAGGCTCTGGATCCGACTCTAAACTTAGGTGCCGGTCTGCCTGAGGACCTGACCGACAACGCCAGGAAAGAACTGATTTTATGGTTTGCTCAGTTCTGCCACGACAAACTCGATATAGAAACAAGCAGCCTGATTACAGTTCAGGATCTGATGGGGGGTGGTGCTTATGGCATTTTTAAGGTAAGGTAACATGACAACATTGAAACAGGAGGAACTGCTGACGGTGCCACAGGCCATTTCCCTCATTTCGTATATTACCCGGAACTTGGCAATCCCTAATCCTTCTATGAATGATTTGTCTTCAGCCAAAGCACAAGTTGACGCTCAGCCACCAGAGCTTCGAAAGCTGCTCATGGAGCAGCGCCAGTTCGCCCGGGATCTCAATGAACTCCTTGAGCTGAAAGATCAACTCCAGATGTTTTCGAACCACATATTTCTAGGATTAAGAATACTCGCAGACACACATGTTGCATTCCTTACTACTATGGAGCGGAAACTTTTCTGTCCATCAGCCCTTCAAATATGGGCACCAGCATTTGACGATATTCTGAAATTTGTCAGCGTTGAAGCATCGTTTTATGTCAACTATACCAATCACAGAGCCAGCATACAACTTTGGCTGAAAAAAGGACATTTCAAAGACAAGGAGAAGATAAGAGAATCTTTGGTAAGATGTTTATATCTTTTACCCACAAGAGCGAAAAGAATTTCTATGCTCTTTAAATTCTCCGAGGTATAATCTCATCAAGAAAGCGTATCTTAGTACGTGGATGCTAATATTGTTTAGTACTTGGGAACCCGACCGATTGCCACAGAAGAGCAGAAGAAGGATCGCAGCAGGTGTCAATCTTCTATCTCGAGCATTGTTTCTCATCTACAGGATAAGGAGATTTCTACGGCTACCCAAGTGGCTGTTCAAGAGCTTCGACAGCGGGTAGAGGACTGGAAGGGTATTGATCCCGGTGATCTCGGAGAAATGGTTCTTTCTAAGACACTTTATGTGACCAAGAGTTCCAAAACCAACCTGGTAAGCTGCCTCGGCATGTTCTTGATTGCGTCTGACGTCACTGCAATAGTATCACGGGTATCTTTTCCAGAACATGCTTCTGCTCTGTAAAGAGACTCGTGGTAAACATATAGGAGAGCGGTCGTCTTCCAAGTCGAAATCTTTATCTGAAGAGAAGCAGACAAAGTTCATACTAAAGGGGCGGTTTCATCTAAGACACATTCTCTCGGTCACTCCAACCTCTCACCATGGTACGTCGCCCAGTTTTAGACATTTATGACGCTTACTAATTCAATTAGGCAAACATACATGCGAGGTTGAGTGGAGCACTGGAACTGAAGGCATTAAATCATCATTCTCACTCATGTTCGTGGTTGAGCCAGAGATGCGAGAATGGGCATCGAAGATCGATGAGTATAGAATGATGGCAATACTCATGGTGAAGCCCCAAGGTGTTCCAGAACTGAATTTGCAAATAGAAGGGGTCGTTGGTGAAACTGTGCCTGAAGATTTGACTGGGCGAATGAAGTCACGGAAGCGATATGGGGTAATTAAATAATGAATTAGGAAATCTCTAGTGGGTTGGCTTGGTGTATATAGGGATACTACAATTGTTATACGATGATCAATGAGAACCACTAAACAACTTCCTCAAATGTCACCGCATCAACGTCGCCCTCAGCATTGGCGCAGCTGAATCCAATAGCAACACTAAGATAGCCATACTGGTCCAACTTATCCTGTCTCAGTGAACAAGTAGTACTCAAAGGTGTCCATTGTTGCACGGCAGCATTGGCGCTGACTGTGTTCGCGCCTCCTTGGACGGGAACAACGCTACTTGGATCTCCATAGTAACAGACGACAGCCATTGCATTACATCCATCGTCGTACATATTATCGCTCGCACCGTCGACGCGGAGCTGAGCGGCGAGACGATAGGTTCCTGCTTTGAGAAGTGACTTGTCGATCTTTTGATACACGTAGTTATTGTACGACTCGCCGTCATCGATTGCAAATTGGAGGCGGGCGTAAGCTGGACCTTCGTAGGGCGAGGAGGAGCCGAGTTGAATAGGGTCGTTGGCTGAGAGCCAGGGGTTTACTGTTCCAAGATCGAAGTTGCCGTTGATGAGGAGCTCGGTTTGCTCTGCTTCGGCGGTAGTGGTGGTTGTAGCGCTCTCGGCCACGGTCGTTGTGCCTTCAGTGGTGGTTGGTGCTGTAGTAGCCTCACTGCTAGTGACTATGGTAGTGTCGCTGCTACTAACGACTGTCGTACTCTCGCTGACGGCGATGGTCGTAGATGTCTCGCTCACGAGTGCGCTCGTGGATGTAGCATCCTCAGTCAACGTGGTAGTTGTATCAGTCGCGGTTGTCGTCTCTGTCTCGGTGACCGCAGTACTGGTCTCGATGGTAGTGGAAAGAGCAGTGGTAGTATCGGAAACGACGATTGTAGAGCCAGCGCCAGTGGCAGAGGTTGTGATGCTCTGGGGCTTACACGGGCCTGCATTAACAGAAGCTAACAAGGCCAAGTTTGCTAACGCAGCGGCAATTAGCTTGTTGGAAACCATTTTGACAGGCTTCAAAAACGACAGAAAATGAACGGAAACGACAGTGGAGGCTTTGCATAACCGAGTGAGCAAAGAACACGAGGAAAAGAGGACATTCGCCAGTTTTATTTCAGCACACAAGTGGAGAGGGCCTCAGGGGCATACAGATAACTATTGGCGACCTAGGGCGATTAATGGTCGTGGCATACAATAGCGTCTCAATAGCGTTGAATTTCTCGCCAGTTGGGCCAATCAAGTTCTTAGTTTCATGGCTGGCTTCATATTTCAAACAAGAAATTAATTCAAAAAGTAAGCTTGTAACCGGTAGTGCTTGTATCTTCGCTCGTATTTTACCTAGCTTTGAAATCGTTGAACAGGGCGAAAGCTAATCAATTAGACTTGCATCGTTGCAGCTTGGCAACCGAAGATATCACTCTACTCCTTCATCGCTTCACCAAATGTTCCCCTGTATCCGTTCTGCTCCAGGTACATCCGGAATTGCGTGTCTTCGCTCTCGAGCTCTTTGTCCTTATCTGGGATGAGAAACCATGCAACTAGACCACCTACAGCAGCAAACGCCGCACCAATCAGAAAAACGGCCTGGATACCTCGCTGCTTATCGGAGAAAGAGTCTTGGATGGGCGTAAATGCTTGCGTTCCAATCGCCGCACCAGCCTTGCCCATTGCTGCGGCAAACCCTAAGAAGTGACCTCGTAGAGGTGTTGGAAAGGACTCTGCCGCACACAGAAACGTGGCGACCTGGTTCACAGTTAGCGTGTCTCTGGGTAGCTGTACTGCCAAGGTTAGGACTTACGCCAGGGCCCATCTCTCCCAGTGCGTTGAAGATGCCATACAGCACGATGAACAAGGGGAACACGGACTGGATCGGAGAAAGAGCACCACCAATGATGAAGCCGAGAATCGTCCATCCGAGAAATCCCAGAGTCATAGTTTGTCTGCGACCAATGTGATCCATGAGAAGTCCTCCAACGACGCAACCGGGGAGATAGAAGCAGTTAACAACTGTACCGAAACCGATGTTCTGCTGAAGAGTGTCCTCAGGGTTCAAAGTGGCGATGATTGTCGAACTGAAGATTCCGAATGGATACGTCTGGTGTCTATATCAGTAATGTGCTGTGCATTATATCCTCAGTATTATACTTACCACGAAGTCGTAGAAGAACCACGCCAAGGATGTTCCAAGCATTGGTTTCCAATATCTCTTGATCACAAGCATATATGGTATGTCCTGCTTGATCGCATGTTTCTTATATTGCGTCGAGTCAAACTGACGAAGACGAAGAAACAGAAGAGCTACTGGCAGGATGAAACCAATACCAAAGTTGATTCGCCAGACGCCATCGCCGACATGTTGATGGTAAGCTGCGAGGACGATCAATGCCACAACACCTGCCATAACAAATCCGAGGTCGATGGAGAAGTCTGTAGCAGCAGCGACAAGAAGTCCGCGTCGGCGTCGAACAAATGATGTCTCGTCTGAAGCTTCAGTACTTCCTGTGCCGCAGGTAGGATATTCACCTAAAAAGCCATCAGTCAAGTGAATTTCTCAGCCCCAATCTCTATTAGGTGCTTACCACCAGCGCCGAACCCTGCAACACCTCGTCCAACAATCATCATCCAAAACATGCCCAGCTCAGTTTTTCCATGCGCTGCAGTCGCGAGGATGATACCCAAGACTAAGAACAAGGTAGCAAACACAATGCCAGTCCGTCTGCCAAGCTTGTCGATGGCATAGCCAAAGAAGAGCATGCCGAGGACCTCGCCGATAAGAAATGCATTAGAGAGTCGAGTCTTGATCGAGCTGGAGAAACTGTCGGGGTAGAGTTTTGCAAAGACTGGATTCATGTATCCGATGATCTGTGCATTGTATCCATCGGAGAATAGAGCCAGGCCACTTGTCAGGACTGTTGTTATGGCTGACATGCGAGACTTGGTAGGGATCTCAACGTCTGTGGCATTGACAACAGTGTCGTTTTTGAAGGATGCATCGTCTTGATGGCTCTTTGGAGCACTCGTCTCTGGAGAAGCCTTGTCATCCATGGTACTGACCTTGAAGCGGGAAGTATTGGAACGATCTTTCTTGGAAGCTTCTATCTGATAATATTTGAGAACCTCTGGACTTATATATACATGATACGTAGTGCCTCATGCTTGGAGGCTAAAGATATCCTCGCATTGCAACACCATTCTTCTTGCAAAGATCGAAGTATAATTCTGGTCAAAGACAGACCCTCGCGTGCCCTGATTATGGAACGTCATTGGTTATCCGTGTGAAATTCTTTATCTTATTCAACAAGCAATAGCCCAATGCTTGCACGTGGGCATCGTCGTTGAGTTTGGTTGGGTTTAATGGCCCTCATATTACGAAATGGTTGCCGATACGCCGAGGGGGGCTTGACATTTTACCCTTGTATGCGTCTCGTGTTTTGGGACTACACAATCTTCCTAATTCCCGTCTGCTCACACTAGGCTTTAGTTTGGTTCTTGTAGGTCTGATTTGAAGTGGGCCATACTACTATATCAAGTCGAATGCAGGCATAAAATGGCATTAGTCTCGGTTACTCGGCATGCTACAGTTGCATTTTTATCTTTTTCCCTGGGTACATGCTGCAATGGCCCTGTTTCATTGCTTGGGGGAAAAGCCCGTAGTGGAAGACTAATGCAGCTAGTGAGCGATAGCCGACAGACCTCGATATCTTATCTCGAGCCGAGTAGCGAGCAACATATGGCTGATGTCAAATGAGAATGCGCCTGGAACTCACGGACACTTAATTTATTGCGACTTGGAGACCAAAAGGGCTTTAAAACATCACGATAAATATAACTGTCGGCAATGCCTAGGTCAATCGATCAATCCGCTGCATACACCTAAGAACTCAACACTTTCTGATTCCTCTAGAATTTTCGCTGAAACTCCTTCAACAGCTTTTCAAGATGGTGGTCACCGATGATCAGATCTCTTTCTTCAAGAAGAACGGCTACTTGATTGTCCGTGACTTACTGCAGTCTGAGCAAGTCAAAGACCTGCAATCATGGGCCGAAGAAGTCCGCAACTGGAAACCCACTGAAGATTCAGAATTCATGCCCTACGAGGTACGAGATGGTTCAGGTCACATTTATTTGACATGAAGCAATTAATTCTCCGATAGGAGGTTAATGACAAAGGTGAAACTGTTCTCTGCCGAACTGAGAACTTTGCCGATTGCCACAACGGTTTCAGTAATCTGCTCCGGAGCCCAAAGCTGCTTGGTCTTCTCAACGATCTCGCAGAGGAGCCTATGCTTTTGTTCAAGGAGAAGATCAATTACAAACTTGCTGGAAGCGGTAAGTAGAGCGCCCTGGAGATACACCCATTCTTGTCTAGAGCTAACTGCCGACAGGCGGATTCGCACCTCACATTGATGCTGTTGCCTACACGCACATCAAGGATGTCAAGCACTTGACGATTCTACTGAGTGTCGATCCCTCCAATATCCGTAATGGAGGGTTGGAAGTTGTTGATGGCAGCCACGAGATGGATGTTCCTATCAACAAGGCTACCAACTGCATTGAAACAACTTGGGTCGACTCTCAGACTTGGACCCCCGTTGAACTAGAAGCTGGTCAGTTGTCCATCTTCGTCTACGAATTATACCGCAAACTGACCTCTGCCAAGGCGAGCTACTCATCTTCACTTCTTACCTGGCTCACCGCAGTGGTGCCAACAAGAGTAGCTCTGACCGCAAGGCTATCTATGCGACTTACAACCGTGCTTGCGAGGGTGATCTACGCCAGGGATACTACGAGCACAGGAAGCAGGAGTGGCCGGCTACACATATGCGAAAGGCTGGAAAGTCTTATGAGGCGGGAGCGTTGACGTATGGCTTTGGATCTCCTATGCTTAGTGTTGATGCCGGAAAGCAGGTTACATTTTAAGTAACTATGTCTCGTACATATCAGTTATCTAGTTAGATTTTGCTCTTTTCTTTTTCTCGATTCATCAACTGTTCCTTGAAGCCTTTTGTTTGAGTCACAGCTTGTAAAATTAAAGGCTGAATACTTGAGACGATTGCCTAATCGTAGTCCCCGAGGTTGAAGTCCGATGTCTTAACGCAATATCATTTGGCGTTGGCCTGTAGGCCCGCAATATTCTCAATCATGGTTGATGCGGGTTCTGCAATGTCCGCTTGATAATTGTGTCAATGAACTCTACATGCAACTCAGTCAAACATTGCACTAAAGATCTTAGCGCTGTCACAACTTACAGGGGCCTATGACTACTGCTACTGTACTAGACCGTACTAAGCTGGGTCCCACTCCAAGCGACAGGCGAGAACCGAGAGCCGAAAATCTTAAGACTTCACAAATATGAAACGCAGGGGCAGTCATTGGCTGTAAACCCATTGATAAGACATGGCCAATAAATAGGCCAGGAATGGCCAGTTGACATACGTAGTAGTACTCGTGAAATACAAAAAGATTCAAGGCTTAGTCTATAACTTGGACTTCTTTACCCATCATATCAATCCTTCATTCGGCTTGTCGTCCAACCTCATCTAGACATCTACACAGTCAACGCAGTCATGGAACTTCCAACAATTCCGACGCCATCTTCCGTGGCAGAGTACGTCATATCTGTTCTCCAAGCTTCGGAAAACACACCCTACATTGGAGAACCCATCTCTCAACTCCAACATTCTCTCCAATGCGCTGCCCAAGCTGCATCTGCTTCGCCACCAGTAGATGAAGCCACTCAAATTGCCGCATTACTTCACGATATCGGCCAATACGCACCAGCTAAAGACCTCCGCAAACTCACCGGCGGGGAAGCTAGAAACCTCGGCGGACAATCAACAGGCACAAGTGTTGGGAGAGTTGGGCACGAGACACTAGGTGCACAATTTGTTCTTGCGTTGGGCTTTTCTGAGAAGGTTGCACGTCTTGTTGAATCGCATGTTGCTGCTAAGCGGTATCTATGCGCAGTGGATGAGAGGTATTTGAACAGGCTTTCTGATGCGAGCAAAAAGAGTCTTGCTTACCAGGGCGGGCCGATGAGTGATGATGAGAGGGATGAGTTTGGTGCTGACGAGTGGTGTAAGGAAATGTGCCAATTGAGGGTTTGGGATGATGAAGCTAAGATCGAGGGGCTTGAGGTCAGAAACTTGGAGAGCTGGAGGCCGGTATTGGAGCGACAATTAGAAGGAAGACAGGGCAACATGATTTAGACAAATGATATGTGTATAGTTTTCATGATTAGGACAAATTATATGTATGCGTATTTATCTATATTTATAGTTATTTTTAAATGTTTAGATCGTTCCTGTTGGCAAAGCCACAACATATTAAGAATTAAAACAAAGCGCCAGATATAATAATTACACTACAAAGGAGTAAATATTTTGAAGAATACTTTTTATCAATACCAGCAAACGTTTATATGTGCCCTTTTGCAGGCTCTAAAATATATATGAAATACATCGCTTTCCTTTTCTGTCTGTAGGGTAGTTTTGCATCCTCAAGCAGTTAAGGAAGGCTATTCTAACCTAGAGTGGAGTAGTGAGGTAGTACCGAAGATAAGATAAGACATGGTTTTATCTCGCTTAAAGATAAGAATCGTCGCCTACAGATAGGCCCCGCAATCTGGACCTCTCCTCTGAGCCAATCAAACACGCACATGGCTATCGGAAGGGTCTAATCTTGGAGGGGAAGGCTCGCTAGATCTCTTTACGCGCAAGACTCGGGATGGGAGGGAGTTGAATTGACGATATCATGAACCTCTCCATCTCGTTACGAGCACTGCAGCGGAATCTCGGCACGTAGCCGACCCGTGCTGACGCTACATCGAAAATCTCAACGACAAAGCGACATGCAGAATACGAGGCATCAAGGCTATCGTGGTCGGGTCCGGAGTGGCTGTCTCACTTGCCGAGCTCGGAAGGTCAAATGCGACGAGGCCAAACCCGTTTGTAACAACTGCACAAGATTACAACGTCAATGCACATACAAGCCCCGAAGAGTCTTTCGACAGACTGCCAGCGCCGACAATTCGCCACCAGGCCAACCATCATCACTCCAATTCGAGGGTATCCCTCAAGCATTCGAGGCACATGATATTAGTCAATCCCACTCAAGTCCATCGCTCACTGATGACTTTGAGAACCCGGGGTCATCAAAGGTGCTCTCGACTGAGAGGACGAATCAAACTCCTTTTCTGTACGAGGGCAGGACGAATGTCGATGTCACTGCTTGCTTGCAGAAAGCCCTTCAATACCGGAGTGCATTTCCTATCGTGGATGATAACTACGAGCGCGATGAGTCGCCGTTGAACCTGATATCACGGGATATCGAGTTGACCACTACACTTGATATCCTCACTCTTCGTACCCAGTCCCCTTACATGACGGAACTCTTCCTTGATACAGTGGAATGCCCTGGCATCACACCATTTGATCCTCTCAACTGGAAACTGGCAAAGCAGCATATTGTGCATTTGGGAAAGTCATGTCTGGCTATTTCTTCAGGCATCACAGCTGTTGCGACTCTATGTAGTGGGCAAGTCTTCTCACTCTCGACATCCGAATCGCTTTCTCACTACCACTCCGCGAGGAAGAATGTCGAAGAACTGTTAGGGGATGACGATAAAGACTTTGACCTTGTTTTGGTAGCCGCCTTTTTGTTGTGTATATTTGAGTTGATCCACTCTGGAGAAGTCACACCTTACCTGAGAGAACCAGGCCGAATATTCATACGGAGGCTACAAGCTTGGGTACAGACTCAAACTCCCTACTCGGAGCTTTGCACACGTATAGTCACTTGGCTGAAGATTCTTTACTCAGCTTCCCTTCGAGGTGGAGCAATGGGCCTGCTCTCAGAAAGGGTAGTCAGTCTCCTCCCAAATTTCACCGGCCCCATACCAAACCTCGGACCTTCCGTTGACCAAGAGCCCGAGATATCTAATCATCTGTACGAAGTCTTGAGCGCGCCGATCTTCGACTTCTACTGCCAACTTCAAACACTATCTGGAGAGATTGCCAAACTATCGCTTTACCATCGCTCCCGCACGAAGCGTAAAGACCAGCAGGAGGTAGTCGAACGAATGGCGACTCTAAAGACCAGACTTCGAGCACTATGGGAAAGGCGGTGCGCCACGCAGCGACAGTCTCCGGAGCATTTGCGCTCCCAAATGGTTCCTCAAATCGCGGATATGATTTCGAGTCTGATCAGTATTTGTGAGGCTGCATATCATGCTGAATTCATTGACATAGGAAGACAGCTCGGGGACCCTGTGTCTCAATCTCCAGATTCGACAGAAGCATTGGACAGGATCAGGGAGATTCTGGATAGGGATGGCAGTGGGAATGATGAGGGTAAAACAAGAAGCATCAACCCTGGGTACTTGAGACCGTTGTTCCTATGTGCTATAGAGAGCACAGACAGGGAGCAGACCAGTTGGGCCGTGGAGAAGCTTACTCAGATCCATAATCGTGTCTATCGTGGAGATTTCTTCTCGGCTTTTGCGAAAGCTCTTTCAGAGGCACAAACATGTAACGATAGAAGGGTTACCTCGAGGTATTTCTGTATCTGGTATTTTGGGATCACACCACCATTCTTCTAGGTATAGCTTAAGCGACGCAAGGATGAAAGCACGAATTTGTCATATAGCAGTGAATGACCAACATATCTGGCAGCTATCTTGTGAACCCATTCCGCTAAATTATCCCCTTTCCAAAAGGTTCAAGCCTCTACTGACACGTCCTGGGTTGCTAGTATCGATGCCAGTGGCTTTGGAGGCGTTCCCTGACCTTTCTCCAAGTCGAACTTGGATCTAGTTGCCCCGACCTGAGCAATAAGCATCGTACAATTGGGACAAGGAGCCATCAAATTTTCCCAAATGGCAGTACCGGATGCTGCGTTATACTCGGCGTATTCTCCATCTTTCAAGAAGTTCTTTTGGAGAGCAAGTCCTGACATCGACTTCAAGTTCTGTGTCGTGTTACTATCAAGCGTGGGATCGGATTAGCACTTAAGAAGAACTCGAGCAGTGTGATAATAAACGTACCTTGAGGATATCATTATAAATGGGTAAGTCTCGGCGCAGTTTCCATAAGCCACCTTACTGCCGTTGGCGGCAGTCTGACTGGGTGCATTTTTCTCTCTGTAGTCGCTTTCGCGTACCATGACTATTCTCTGACATCTGTATAGCATCTTAAAACGGTCCTCTCCCACACGTTCCCTCCAAGCTCCAGTATATCTGGGAGATTTGGGATTCTTGATCTCCCAGTTGTCGCCTGCAGTAGATGCTCCGAGAAAGTATTTGGCCCAATGCTTCTTGGTGCTCTCATCGACTTCAAGGCTCCATGTACATTGGAAAACGTATGGCAGAGTGCCTTCACCTTTGACATCCGGCTCCCACTTCCAGCTCTTCTCTGGTTTACCAGCAATACGTGCGCACCAACGCCCGTAAACGCCTGTGAGGGGGAGGTAGAAGTTGTACTTGGTAGCAGTGGACGGCGCCGGACCTAAGAGGCCGAGGAAAAGGCCAAGGAGATCATAGGGGCACCACCAGTCCGGTGCTGGGCCTTTGAAGGTCTTTGTAATCTGACGGAAGAACATGGGACTGACATTGAACTTTGATGATGTCTTATCTTCTCTCTTCCAATCTAGGTTCATGTTTCGTGAAATATGTGAATCTGGTCGCCTTGTTTTGTCCATGTATAGGCTTCCTTTTGGGAGGCTATTGAGTTGGTCAGTCGTTGATAGCTAATCTTGAGAATAAATAAATCCTCGTTTGAAACTTACGAAAGATCGATTAAACGACCGCGGATTGCTGTGAGGAGATCGCGCGTCTCTTGGTCTTCAGGTCCAGCACCATCTGCTTTGGTCATATCTGCCATCCAGTTGAATATCTACAACTGCATCAGTCGCCAGTTGACTCTCAAGGCATGCAAAATGGATGAACTTGATTTCGAATATCCTGATAGCTCAAGTTACATACCTCGTCTCTCTTCCATTTATATGCGGTGCGGAACCATTTGTTCCCCGACTTTGCCCACGGAGGCTCTAGAAGAACGGTTTCTGTGGTCGACATGGTTGATGTGTTTGATCGTCCCTTGATCGGAATTAGACGAGGCTTGATAATCAAGAAACAGACAGATGTTCACGGAGAGAACAACTCATAGAAAACAGTCACGCTTTTAAAAACTGCTGCGTAATATTCTGCCCCCTCCTTCTTAGATTGACGCACGTGACAAAGATTTGTACATAAATTCAGACTACTAAAACCCCGCCGCTCAGATCCAAATCCCTTCTCTTCCAAGTGCCCTCACTCACGTCACACTCCTCTCCCATCCCGATCCAAAAGGAGAAAGACCAACGGGCTGATTCATTCCCAGCCCCCCAAATACAATAAGACCATGGTATGTACCGTCAGCATTCTTGGCAGTCTGCATCCCCTTCCGTACAACCTGAACTGTCACTTACGAATGCAACAGTCTATCCCCGCAAACCAAGTCCCTGATGATTGGACTACCGATCCCGATGAAATGCGGACAGACTTTTACTGGGGGACAGACGGCAGCGGTCGGTTGGCTGCAGAGTCCGTCGGCATCACCAACCCCCTAGCTCTCATGATCAAAGAGAGGAGTGCCGGGGGAGACGGCTACATGTTCCAAGATGCAAGTGGGATCTATCTGTGGAGTATGCCTACGGACGAGGTGTACAAGTGCACCTCCCCCGCGAATCGGGATGCCATTCTTGCCGAGATGCGTAAGCCCGCAGGCCGCGGAAAGGTGGAGATGACGTTGATGCCTCCAACCTCTTCTGATGATTAGGCATGGTGTTGACTGCAAGAAGCTGGAAAGAGATAAAGAGCAATAACAAAATACGATGAACGGTTCGAGCTCGTATTTCGAGACATATTCTTATGCTGCATTGACCGGTCTGGTAGCACATATCACAAATGCAATGTCTGCATGAAAAAAGTCCCATACGTCGATCTTGGCATGCGTTCAGCCAAACTCGTTGTCAAATTATAGCCGGTCATTTCCGTCTATTGCAAGGTCAGTTCGGCTACGGTCGGTAGATAGAAGTCAGGTAGCTACTGTGTAACACGAGGTGATACATAGGCTATCGATCAATGGATGACACGTAAAGGATAAGAATCTGCCGTGTTGCACTAGAGTTACTCTGAGGTACAGTCACCAACAGCCCCGCCTATGCATTGTAAGACATTGCTAGATCAGGAACAACGAACCCGGCATTCATTGGAAAGAAATGCAACACACCATCGTTGCGGCTGAGGTAGGATACTTGCATGCATTCGGGCCGTGGGGGATCTGCAACTTGCAAGGACATCACAAGTTGAACAGCTAGATGTGACATGTGACGCTCGTAAATCTATGGACAAGGAAGTGTTATGCTGTAGACCAAAATTGGCAAACGTGGTCTGCAGATGTGAGACACTTGGCGTAATTCATAAATGTTTGGATCAGATATCATTCTATGCAAACGGTGACTTATCTTTTAAACGGGGTTGACCAGTCTTTGGCGTCATTAGTGCATAGGACCTAAAACAGGAAGGAAGAACAGAAAAGAAAAGAGAGAAGAGACAAGCCCGAACTTTGATGCAACTGTTCTACTTGGGTTCAGCTCCATGCCCCTTGACAGGATCAAGAGGGATAGGCAGTTAGTTATAACCCTCATAATGGCAGTTCACGTCTTAAGTAATGCCTTTTTAAAATTTACATTTTACCATGTCAGGGAGGTATGAAACTTCAGGATGAACCCGTCTCTTGACGACATAGTGAAAACAAGGCGATAAAAACATTCTACCCAGTACAAACTATAATTTCCTACCCAATGAAACCTAATGCATGACTACCTCTACAGACAGAGGAGGATTCTCCACTATCATCACATTGGGCTCCACCAACTGAAGTGCAGGGTTTCTGCAATATCTCGCCCGAGACTGGATTACCGCAGTTTTGGTTTCAAACCCAGGAGAATTAATACTAGCCAAGCCAAGCAGAAAGCTCAACTCAGGCACAGCCGGCGCCATGACCCAGCCCTTCTCAGCCCTCGGCAGTAGCCGAATGCGCAAATAATACCGATCCTGGTTCTGGTCATGGAATGTAGTCGGGATCACATTGAAGCGCAGGTTCGTCAGCATATGTGCCCCGGGACCAGTGTAGTTCGACATCAAAGCGTATGTGGCATCGTTGGGCGAACCCAGTGCGATGTCGATGGTAACTTCCATGAGGAGATACTGATTGATCTCGCTCTGCCTTAGAACGATGGAGAAAATGAGGTCTTGGGGAAGATTGTTTCTGTCGAGGACCACTTGGCTGTGATTGTCGGCTAGGTTGCTGCTGACGCGTAGAAGGAACCTTGGTGCTGATGCTGGCTCAGAACCGGGTGGCTTGTCTTTGAAGGGACGGGTTCCAACTTCGCTTCTAGGGGCGTTGGTGGGAATATTGTCTGGGTCGCTGGCACTTGGCCCTCGATGAAGTGGCATCGCTCGGACATGAGGCGCGAGGTAGTTTGAGACCACGTCCAGTGGAGAAACATAGTCCTCAGCTCTCATGAAGCTATCTTCGTGGCTTGGATCATTGTACCCATTCTCATCATGGGGTTCGTTCTCTACTGGCGCTGCAGAGACCTCTGCACCAGGAGAAGATAGCTTCTTGACCCGAACCGCTTCCATCATGTTGATAGTCCTCAACTCTGGGCTTCCGTCTCCCATATCAGGAGGAGCCAAGTCTGCTATCGCCTGCGCAGACGAAGCACGCTCAGCCATGTTGATGGTCAAGTTATAAATGGGATCGTTGAGCTGCATAGCGAACAGTGCAGACGTAGAAGCGTCATCCGCAAAGTAAGCTGTGCCAGTTCCTTCTTGGCTCCCCATGTGATGTTGCAACATATCGAGCTGTAAGTCTGCAAAAGCAGGAAGGCGTATTATGCGCAAGTCGCTAAGACTTTGGCTGGGTACAGAGTTCCATATGAAGATGTTCTTCTCCGTGGTTGGAGTGTATGTGATTGGGTTTTCGTTGAGCGCCTTGTGCCTACTCTTGTCTGTTTCCCTGGTAGCTTGATCAACAGTGTACTGACGTCTGATGTCAACCCTAATCTGAGCAGTGTCTAGACCACGAGCCACAGCGAACCGCTGCTGATGTGCTGGCTGTGTAAAGACAAGAGACGAAAACTGCGCGGAGCCAGGAACACGGTCCATGAATGCCATCATGACACCATCTGCGACAATCTCATGACGCAAAAGAGGTGCACCCGCAGGAGGGTCTTGACCAGCGGCCTTAAGGGCGCTATCATTGGATAGAACCTCCACGCGAAGATCTGGAAACATAGTCACCAGGTCTGAGCGGAGATAGAAGCCGTAAGCAGGAATCTGGACGCGATGGTCCATCCCATCTGGCGTACGGCCGATGTAGTCATTGAGTGCTTTCTTGATAGCGACTCGGTCCTCGTCAGTTCCAAAATGGTTGCCGAGGGAGAGAGCGCCGTCAATGAGGGCATCTACCCAGTTCTTGTCTATGTGAAAGAAACGTAGGTTCTCTGGCAGTAGGTAACTCGGATCAGGGATGAGATAGTGCGCTGGCACACCCGCGAGAAACATACGGTCAATCAGCCACGAGAGTACAGTCATCCAGTCTGACGATTGTGGATCATTGGTCTCATCGTAAGGGTCACCAGATCGACTTGAAGCAAGTTTGCGAACAGAGTCCAGCGCGGCAGCTGGGTACTTGTCCTCGAAGAGACCCGAATCAAATGAGAGTGTTGGCCGATCACGACGTTGGAGCTTCTTGTGGTGCCATCGCTTCTTAGCTCCTCCATGCCTGAACACAGGCCTGCCAGGCTGTCTTCTATCAGGAGCATCACCAGGTTCCTGAGGCTCGGAACCGCGGTGTTGGAGATGGATGTCAGCAAGACCCTTGACCATGGACGCGAGATCTTTGAGAAGATCATCGCGAGTGCGAAATGCTGTATCCTTGACATCCTTGACAGCACTGATCTTGACCTGTTTTGCTGCGGCGGCATGTACTGCAGTTCTCACGCGTCCCAGCGCAGCGACAAATGCTTGATCGCCAAGAGCCATAGTGCGACCAACTTGCCACGCGACCGAGTACGTCACATCCATGATGCCCAAGTTCTTATCAAGAACCTGCAAGTCCACACCAGAGGTTGAGCACTTGGTCAGATGCTCCAAGGTAGGCACGTACGTGGGAGTAAATGGACCTCGATACAGCGCCACAGTCGCCTCGCCTGTTTGAACGCGGTATTTGACCAAGGTGTACCCATCGCTCAGACGGCGGCCGACAAGTTGCTGGGCCTTGTCATTGGATGCTTTGAGAGGCGCTATGATTTCATCGGGAGCTCGCAGCACGTTGAGTGTGCGACCGAGGTTCTCAAAGGCATCCGGAACATTGAGGGTATTTGGAGGGAGGACTGTGTAGTTCCAGCTGTACAGGGAGCAGAGAGCCACGTATCGATGGCTCTGGTTTGGATAGCTCATGGCTTCAACGCCCTCAATGGAGACCAGATGTGCGCACATAGTGGTCGGAATGACATTGTCAAGGGGGCCAGATCTGTTGCCGACAACGATGCTGAAAACAGCAGTGTCCTCTACACCAGCAAGAGCCATTCCAGAGCCATTGATCTTGCGTACATGGGAAAGGTATTTGTACTGTGATGTATCTGGTCCGCTGTCCTTGACTCGATTACCTTTGTCGTCAAACGTGGAGAAAAGACTGGTGAACAGCTCTGGTTTTACAAAGATGAAGTCTCCTCGGCTATCTTTCATGGAAGCTGGGCCGAGACTGCTCGTGACGGGCGTTGTGACATCAGTCTTCAACTTCCATAAGTCATCGATGCTCATATTGACTGTCATTGTGGACGATTGCTTGACGGGCTTGAGAACGCCATCGCTTGTGTTGCTGAAGAGACTGCCTGGGCCATCAAGATCTTCTGGGGGCAGACGAAGCTCGTCTTGGGCGAAAGCAAGAACGACAAGCCATGGCACACAATTGCGTGGTATGCTGCTAGACTTCTCTGCGCCAAAAGCCACTCTCTTCATCTGAGCCTTGAGAGCCTTGTTCGTGCCGCCTTTTGGACTACCCAGTCTCTCCCATGGCAGATGGGGATCCGTCAAGACAACATGCGGTAGGATTCTATGATCATCACTGTACCCCGCTGGAGGATATGTAGAGTGGACACTTCCATCTGGGAGGGAGAACTGCGGTGCATCAACGTAGAAAGGCTGTTCTGCCTCCAAGTTGAGCTGTTCGCCGTTTGCCCGGATGCTTTGCTTCACAGAGATTATGTGCTTCGGGCCTGCTTCGATTCCAGGGGCCCAGAATGAATTGAGCTTTTGCTCGCCTGGAGGCAGCGGGTCAATCTCATCCTCGACGACTTTGCCGTCTGCGAGGACGGTCACAGATTGAGTGGCGCTGAGACGAGCATCAGCGCGGTTGGCAGCGACAACACGGCGAGAATGTCGTATCGTCAGATGGCGAGGAGAGTCTATACGTGTACTCTTGCCTCCGGGATAGATGCCCATGATGACTTGTGACTCCGTTATGAGTGGACTTTTCAGAGTGAAATTAGCCCGGGATGCTTCTTAGATGAAATTGATCAAGAGAATCCAGAGGAACAAGCAATCCGATTGCAATGAAGTGGGTGATGAGATTGACGAATATTGGTTGGCCCATCCCTGGCCGAGAAAACCTCTTTTGCGCGATAGCTACTTCGCACGTCGAGGCAACAGTGGCTATGTCCACGAATAACAATTGGCTTGTTCCAAGCACTTTCTGCATTGTCCGAATTGCATTAACGGGGCGTAGACGTCGAAAGCTAAGTCGATCGCATTGCAGGCCGGTCCATCCTCGTCATACAGCAAGCGAAAGCCAATATACAGCTTCACTGACCCTGTGGCCATAGCTTCGCATGCAAGAGGGTGTTTCTTTAGCTCAAGTATAGCATAAGCCTATCGGATGATAGCCCCAGAGACATGCCATGCATAACACCCACAATGCCCCGACCGACAGATGCGGCCCGAGCGGGGTAAAGTGCCAACGAGATCCCGATATGTAACCTTTTCTTAATCAAGTAAAGACCATCGGAACTGTGATCTGATCTGACATGCAACAGACACAAACGGGACTTGTAAGTGAAACACGCGTCACTGTTCATTCGGACCGACGCTACCTTGCACCAGCGCCAGCGTCTTGCTGCGGCACGTTTCACATATCGTAGTCACTGTACTCAAGGTACATAAGGTATTGACGCCAAGAAGAGCAGATGCCTTTGGAGTAACACAGGAGCGGGGTGAAGCCATTTCAATAGTCATGGTTGCTCAGCTCATGCAGTGCAGATGCCGTGTTTTGGCGGGGTTACGAAAGAGGCGGGATGAGAGGACATCAAGGGCAATGACGAGAGGACGGATGGCGATGAGGAAAGAGAGAAGAAGAAGGGGTTCTTGGACTTCCCACCCAAATTCACAGAAGGGCTCATGAGTTCTCCCTAATTGAAGTCTGTCACGAGACTAACAACTGACACGCAACCAAGTAAACTATGGCTCCCATCACAGCTATTATCGACAAGACCAGCGCCAATGATAGCGTCATAAAACTGTTCTACGCCACCGGGAAAGCCCAGCTTGGCCTTGCCTTGTGGTCAGGCACAAAGGATGCAGACCCCGAAGACCCAATCCAGACTCCCCAGGAAGTCGGGAATGGCCAATACATCCTCAACCCGTCTCAGATGGCGAGTATCAACTCTCAAGGTATAGAGAGAGTCTTTGCACTCACAACAGACAACCCGTTAAAGGTCACCTGGGATGACTTTTACAATCTCTCAGAGATTTCTGAGTCAAAGCAGAAACGGCTGGGCGGCGTGGCGATTGGAAATACCACGCTCGCTAGCTGTGGCAATGGAGACGATGCCTGGGTCTACTACAGCAGGTACGTAATGCATCGATAAAGGCTGGTGGAAAGTCGAGTGCAAGGTAGCTAATAACCTTCAGAACCTATGGCACTGGCAGAATCCTTGTGGAATTGAACCTCCAGACGTCACAAAGCATTGATCTCACAGGAACCTTTGGCCTCTGGATCAATTCCTTCGCCGCTGCTTGGTACGATCCCAATACTAAGAGACGATGCCTTATCTATGAGACAAGCTCACTTGTAGAGTTTGTTGTCGACAGTGGCTCACGTAGGTATTCCATCCCCATGCTTCGATGAACTCTGCTCAATATTGTACAGCTGCCGCGCCAATACAGTCAACAGGTGATATGCAACGCAACACCCCAGTGGCCGTTGCATTCGAGAATGGTAAAATCTTTCTTTACTACTGTGGGACAGGTGCTGCTGGTGGCATTAGGCGCACTATTAAAGCGAACAATACTTGGGGTAATTCCACGCTTATTGACAGCCGTACTATCTCCCAGGATAGTCAGCTCACCGTGGTGAGGGCCAGTGGTGTTAACCATTTATTTTTTGTGGCGAGAGATCAGAATGAGGAGGAGGATGATTACTTTGTGCACTATCGGGATGAGATTAGTTAGTCGATGTAATTGTTTGTGTGAGCTTAGTGAGACATGTGTTATCTGCAGTTAATCTTGTGGCTCAGAGCTTGAATTAGCAGAGAGGACTTAGAATTTAGTGGACACTTGGGTCATCTTCTGAAAGTGACAAACAGTATCACACATAGGTTGCGCGCTTAAATGCAAGATATAATGATCACAAGATTCACCTATGAAAATGTTGGCAGACTATCTCATCTTTGACGAAATTATAAGAAACATATTCAATGTTGATCATAACTGGCCGGACTAGAGTAAACACAGAACAACAGTTCATGCATTCTGGGGATTGCTCGGAGCCACAATCGGGTTTCTCAACTGCAAGAACCCCTCAACAACAGCATATGGTCCATCCTGAAACCCAGGCTTTATCAAATCACCCTTCTTCTCAATACCAAACGCATTATAAACAGCCCCCGGATCTTCATCTCCCGCTGCAGCCTGTTCCTCAGCATACGGCTGGAACCAACTCCAGTCTCCACCACCAAGAGAAGGCAGCAGCAAATTGCGCTTCGGCATGTCCCGAGAGTTCTTGGTGGTCAGTTTGTCTGCTTCAACATATCCCGGAACGTCGCTGACGGGCATAGTCAACGGCCCTGCGTGAAAAAAGGCTGTCATGGTGTCCATGGCCTTTTGCCACGTCCATGGTGGGAGGAGGAGCTCTGCTGCTGGGAGGAAGGATGAGTATGCGTGGATGGGTGTGAAGGGATCTAGTATGGCGCCGAAGACTGACATCTGGGAGTTGCGTTGGTTCTCGTAAGCTTGGGGCTCAATGGTGGGGGAGGAGCCAGAGAATGGGGGCTGCCAGAAGGGGCTGAAGATTGGATACTGCTCTGTATCAAGACGGATCAATGGCTCTGTGGAGTTACCATTTGGAACGAAAAAGGTCTTGATCTTGTCGTAGTTCAACTTCTCAGACCCAGGGTCCGTGGTGTCAAAGTAGCCTACTAGCCCATCGTAGCCAGCCTCTTCATTACCGAGGCGCAGCTGAAGCTCGTAATACGGAGTCTTGTCATCAGGATTCGATGGCTTCAGTAGTGTGCGCTCGGGATCAACAACCTTGACTTGGGTGCTCTGGATATCAAGAGGCGGTCCGCTCAGCTCTACGGACCAGCCAGTATTGACGAGAGCAAGTGGCTTTCCGACGATAGAGTTGAGGAACTGCGCGTAGGAATCAGGAGCGGGAGGAAGCTTCTGCTGTGCCGTCGTAATCATGCCCCAGAACCCAAGGAGGTACTTCGGGTCAGCCAGCTTGGAGATGAGGATATCAAGCTCGCGTGTATCAGGCGTGGGCTGTGCATCTGTTTCAGGGCTGAAGGGGAGCCATTTCGGTGACTGCAGAGTACCCAATGGCCCGCCAACACGAACCTCACGGTAGAATGTCCCGTCGGGGAGGAAGATCTGAATACCGTAGTCGGCATAGTTGGTGATGACCCATCCCCATATCGGTGTCTCCCATTCTGTGACAGGGCGCCACGTTGCAGGCCCCGGAGTGCCACCTGGGTCATCAGAAATACGTCTGACAAACTTGGCATTGATACGAGCTGGTTGATTCATCTGCGGGGGCAGCTGCAGAAACTCAGACTGCTCCGGGTTATCCTTAATCACCGTGTTGGCATACTTCTGCTCATCTAGTGTGACCTCCTGTGGAGCGTAAAAGTTGCTTATGCAGGGGTAAATAGGCGGGGGTCCATTCCTTCGTGGCCGCTGATCAATGGCCATGAGGGATTGGCCGAACTTGTCGATGACGTTGAACTTGCGGAACCGGAACTGGCCATGTGTAACGGGCTTGAAGGGGCAGTGCTCACTATCGGTGAAGTTGACCAGTGCGGCGTACGGCGTGAGTGCCGAGTTACCGTCGATGAGCTGGAGTTTATCCTGTGTCAGGCCAGCGGGGTCGAATGTTGCGGCCGTGAGGACAGAGCTGGACTCTCCGTCTGGACCGACGACTTTGTTTTCGGGCTTGAGATGGCTGCCCTCTGCTTGGGTGACGAGACCGCTGGTGAAGCCTGATAGTGGCGATGAAAGATAAGAGAGCTCACTGATGTTGGCAAGGAGATTCTCGCGATCCTCTTCTGGGAGATACTCATCGAGGATGCTGGGTGGTGTGTTCTGGAAGAGCTGCTTGATCTTGGCACCAAGGGCAAAGCTGGGCTGAGGCAGAATCAGAACTCGGCCGGACAAAACGCGAATGTCCTGCTTCTGATCACTCGAGAGAGCATCCCACAGCGGCGGAGGAGTCTCACTGTTGGATGGAACTGTAATGCCATATCTGACAAGCTTGTTCTCCGAATGGCGAGCGGTGTGTTCATCCAGGCTCCAGAACTCAAACGGGATATGGGTGTATTCCACCTCCCACTCAGCGTAGAGAGGAAACCATGGCTGTCTATCGCCCCACTGATCACGCCAGCGCTTGTCAGTTGTCAGTTGATCATGGAATTGAGGGTAGAATTTGCCTTCAGCTGGTGAGCCAGAGTCGCTACCTCCAGGTTGGAGGGCATGGAACTCTGTGATCAGCGCTTTGGCAGCTGCTGTCAAAACAGCGGACAGCTTGTCCTCGACTAGATCGGCGATAGTGCTGAGATTGCTGGGTAGGCCTTGATCCCCTGTGATGGTCTGATATGGCGCCCGAATACACAGGTTATCAAGATAGTCAAGCGCCCAGCCAGACGGGATACCACCAATAAGCACGGTAGGATCATTTCCGCCGTAGAAAACAGGCTCACTTGTCGACTCGACCGTGGCCAAGAGGCTGTTTCCCAACAGAGTGGTAACTTGCCCTTCAAGACTTTTGATTCGCGTCTGGAGGCCAGTTATACGGCTCGAGATCCGACCAGCTTCAGCCTTGAACCATTCATTCTGGTCATTGCCCTGGTTATCGCTCTGACCCAAATCGCTGGCATATTTCCACCAGAGGGAAAACATGTCCCAGCGATACTGCAGCATGGCTCTGTTGCAAGAGTCCAGAAGTGCCTGAGTGAGATTCAACTCATTGATCCTCTGAATAGCTGCTGGCTCAGGCTCCTTGGGCTGATTTGTGCTCTTGTCATCAGCTTCAGCGAAGAAATATCGCGTGCCACCCGGGGAACGATCATAGGACCAGTTGTAGACTGAGTCTTTGGCTTCTCTTTGACCCTCGACACCATCGTCGCGGGCTTGCAGGAGAGATTCAAGAGCGAGAATATCTTCCTCCAGTTTAGCGACGTCCTCTGAATTACCGCTGTTGTCACCGCGTGCGTGGCAGTAAGCGAGCAACGCATCCATTGGGGTTGTTCCTACCGCGACTGCAGCTTGTTTCTGATCGCGCAGACGATCATTGAAGCCGTCGGCTGGTACTGTCTTGGGTTTGTTCTCGTGGTCCCAGGCTACTTCGTACATGCAGCCGTGGCAAAGGATACGGATATGACTCTTGAGATCCATCCATGGGTCAGGATTTGCTTGATCTGTTCCTTGAAGGGTCATGAAGAACGACTGCAGGTTCTCTGCATGAGTGAAGTCGGTACCCGCTTTCCAGAGAGGATCAACCGTGTCTTTCCAATGCCATCCAAGGACGTAGTAGCTTGCCTTGGCGTAGTCAAGATACGATGGATCTGCTTTATCACCGTATTCGAAGTTATCCAAGATGCTGAAAACGTTGGCATTGTGCATCTGGAAGTCGGCAAAAAGCTGGTTTCCACTTCGAAGCAGACTGATATCTGGAGGTTCAACAGACGGGTTTGGATTCTCAGTCCACTCTGCAAGTGGCGTCTTGCGCCCGATGAAGACCTCGGCTTGCTCGTTGATGTTGACATCAGTGCCAGCATGGCCAAGCACAAAGGGAGCTAGATCAGTCTGAAGGTCAGTCTGGATGGGGATATCTTCCAAGGACCAGACATAATCGCTCTCAACGACCCAAGCCTCGTACTCGCGGTCCTTGAAAGCGTCTTTCGCGCTGGAAGGCTGGATACTATCCAACTCAAGCTTTCTGATGACAATCCAGCGAGTTGGCGGCTGCAGAAAGTCGGGAGTTTGATGAGGAGCGTCACTGGTCGTAGTGGACGCGGTATCGAGACCTCGTCGCTTTCTCTCTGCTCTTTTTCTAGACTCTGGTACAGAGCCTGTTGAAGAAACTCCCGATCTGTAGAACCGGGGGAGTGTCCAGTGGACATAGACGCCATGACGATGGCGGAGCGGTTTGGGGTCCGGACGACCGCCTAGGTCGGTCAATCGTGAGTTGATAGACGCTGGGGCGGTATTGTGCAGAGCGACGTGATTCTGTACATCGCTTTGGAGTAGGAAGCTGTCAAGCCTCAGGAAGGTGTAGTTGGGCTGAGTGATGGGACAGATGCGCGCGGTAGTATCTTGATCACTGCCCGTTCCGCATACAGCTGGATTGAGGACGAAGGCATCCAGTTGCATAGGCACTAGAGCGACGCCAAAGTCCTCTATTCCAGTTTCTTCACTCATGTTTATCGATTTGAGTAAGACGTTTGTGAGAATAGCCAAGATTGAGTCTGAAGTTGGCGACAATGACGATACTGAGTAAGATTTGATGTTTCAACTACGGCGCATTGCACTGAGACTCGGAAGCGACAGAATCAGAGGCCAACTCAAATTACCTCATCAACCAGGCATACCAAAACGCGAGCCAGCTTCGCAGGTACCGGCGGTTCCACATGGCTCTCGCCGAACCTCGATGTCTCAGTGTCTCTCATCTTTTCTCCCCCTCTTTTCTCTCTCTGGGCCAAGACAATCCGGCCCGCGTCGGATGCACAACAGCGAATCTGGATTTTCCTGCATGCTTGTGTCACAACCCGTCCAGCAATCGAGATGTCGGGGTCCTTTTGACCAAACCTGGATGTCGCATGCATATGCAGATCAAATGGAGGTACCGAGAGACACGGTGACAACAGCTTGTACTCTTTTCACACCCCCCAAAAAGAAGCTGCACAACTCCATGCATCGACATGCATTTGACGCAATATCCTGATGGTAGTTGATATCTTTCTTGTTGGAGATCGTATTCGGGAATGTGTTTCTCAGGGTCTATCTGGGTCCCCGTCACTGAGGAGCGACCAGAATCTCAACTTCTTTGCTTTCTTCTACCAGACGACCCATTTGCTACTTGTATTCTCATTTCGATCCTGATTACCAACGCGATTCCTGCTATTGCAATACACGGGTCATTACCAATAGCCTCCACTCTACTCAATCCTGATCCCCTGGGGTAGGAGGAGCAAACAGTCAACACCAAGTTCGTCCAGTCTTCAAGGCACAGAAACACCCCTCTTAAACATTCTTTCTCATTTAACGAGCAAGATGACGGTGTCTTCAGATCCCAACGATGGCGATAGCTCGAGCAGAGCCTTGGGGCAATCCGACGCTGCAACCTACAGCATCTATGCCAGCTCTGCAGGTCAACGTCCTGGCGAGAATATCCAAGTCCTGGCAGCTGGAAGTAACCTGGACAGGTTCGTAGCTGGCTTGAACACCAGCAAAGTCATAATCTTATCAAACACCCCAGACCCAACTGCGAGTTTCCATGATTCAGATGAGACCATAAAATGGTTCCAAAACATTGACGATGGCGCCAGTGGCTCCGTCACAGTCGATGGTTCAGCAGCAAAGAACCTCGAAAGCTTCCAATTCTCCCTCTCTCAGCCCTGGCCCCTTGAGTTCAGCTCTGCAAACGATGTACTGCTCTTCACATTCGGCTCTACTGGCCTTCTAGGCAGCGATGAGACGGGATCCCGAATCGAAGCACCGGGAATTGATGCGACTGGCAACATGCTGACTTGCGGTCTTGACTTTGCCAACATGAAAGACATTACCGGCGTCAGAGTCAAGGATGTTTTCAAGAATGCCAATAAAGAAGGCCTGACAGATTTCATCCCTCTTGCGGTCCTTGCCCTTGAAGTGACGCTGAACAGGCCTCCCGCTGATGCAAAACCCATGAGGAACGCTCTCTGGTACGTCCCATCAGCGGACAAACGACTTGAGACTCGTCTACAGTTCCAGCTCTCAGATTTCGAGGCATTACAGGAGCTATTCTCAATTTCTCTGAACGGTCTTGTTATTGATAGTGCAGACGTGGTCTACAAAAGCAAGATGCAATTGGCCGCGACGGAAAACGGCGAGATGCCTCTTTTCGATGGTCAAGTGACATTCAGCATCGAGTGCTCCCTCAACAGCGCTGGGAGTACAGTCTCTATGCTCGCTGGCGTTGAATTTACCTCTACCACGATTGACTTTACCTTCATGTTCTTGTCCCCAGATCCTCTTGCAGGAATACTGCGATGGCTGGCTGGCCTTGCCGACGACGAAGAGGTTGAGACGGTCGTCAATGACATCCTGGGCAAGGAAGAAGGTGGCAAAAAGGTTCTACCTGCTGCAAATCTGCGAAGACTACGTATTGGGCTTGACACAAGAAAGGATCCGCAGAATCCTAGACTTGGCTCCTTTTCTTTTGACATCGAGGTCACTGCGAATTTTGGGCGTGGAGATAGCAACGATACTCCTGTTTTCTTGATCACGTACAACTGGAATCGGTCCATCGGTACTTATGGCACTCTGACTGGACAGTTGTGGAACAGTAAGTGATCCGCCATCATGGTTTCCGTGGACTTTGCTGATTGAAGCCATCTACAGACTTTGATACGTCAGGTGATCTTGACCTGGAACCAGAAGGAGAGAAATGGGCTATTCTCAAGCCCTTGACAGCCTCGCCTGCGTCCTCCATTGATATCGCCACTCTGGTTCCCGGCCAGACGGTAGTCGATATTCCGGACACTCTGCCTTCCCAGATAACGCTTGCATCCATTGAGTTATCCCAAGAATCGTTCTGCCTTCGTTGTCAAGCTACTGCAATCCCGCCTACCCCAGGTTCAGCCCCCCAACCCTATCTCGGAGAAGTCGTTCTCGCCACTTACTTCAGCTGGGGCAGAAGTTCAGTCTTCACCTTTGACGTTGGGATATCCGTCCTGATTGAACCCCCAGAGGATTCTGAGTTTGATCTCCCGGCTACATTCGTCGGAACTCTCGGCTACGACTCTTCAAAGAAGTCTTGGGAGCTCACAGCTTCTATCACTGGATTGTATGCTATTGTGCTAGCAGAGTTCTTCCACGATGATGAGAAGGACCACGTTGGACCGCTGATCAATTCCATTGCCATCAACACTTTGTCTGTGATCTATACGTACGAGAGACAGAGTGGAAATACTGCCAAATCGGTGGGAAGCACGTTTACTATCTCTGGTGACTTGGTCGTTGCGGAATTGAGATTGAACCTCGACTTCAAATACACCTCTAGTGGTTTTACTTTCTCAGCGGCATTGAACCCAGCTGACAGGAATGCCACTATCGGGGATATCTTGACTGACCTCCTTGGTACTTCATTTGATATACCGGACTTTGTATACGACACCCTGATAGTCGGTAACAACAAGGACGCGTTCCGCATTGATATCCAGAAGATGAAAGACGCTTCCAACGTTGAGTCATTCCAATTCCTCGCCAGTCTTAACATTGGACATCTCCAATTCCTTTTCTCTCAGCTCCACAGCACCAAATGGGGTCCCAGAGATCCTTCGAAGAGACTGTTCAAGGCAGCCATCAATGGCTTCGGCGACATGGAACTTGAGATTCCTCTCGTCGGCACATTGTACCAACCACTTGATGAGCTGTACTTCCTCTTCGCCCAGGACCCCAAGCCGCCAAATCGACCTGGACAACTCACAGGCCTTACGCGCGAGGATATTGGTCTACTCAACAGTGGCGTGTTGCAAAAGGATCAGCTGCTTGTTGCTGACAAGATCAAGGAGACAAAACCAACAGACCTTCTGGTGCCTTCTGGATGTCACTTCGCTGTCATCATACGCAACGTCGCCAAGGGTGAGCGCGTGTGTCTGTTAAGCTACAGCTTTATGAAGCCGCAGCCTTCGTCATCACAAGCACTCGTCTCTGGTGCGGATGATGAGGGGAAAAGACGCACTGAGGAGGAGATGGACGATGGAGGTCCTAGTGCCCAAGCGCCATTCAAAAAGGATACAGGGCCTATAGCCATCAGCAACGTCGGTCTGAAATACAAGGCCAAGACGCTGTCGATAGTCTTTGACGCGACATTCCAGCTTGGACCGATTGGCTTCTCTCTTCTTGGCTTCACGCTCAATACTCGTTTCAAGAGCCTAGACGAGCTGCCAACAATCAGCGTCAACGTCGATGGTTTGGCAGCTTCCTTTGATAGACGTCCTTTGACAATCGCCGGAATCATCGTTCACGGGAAAGATGGCACCATGGATTACTACGCCGGCGGCCTTATCATCGGCTTCCGTCCCTACCAGTTCCAAGCCGCCGGCTTCTACGGAGTGATCACTCTCGCGGGTAGTAATAGGAGCTTCCAGAGCGTCTTTGTATTTGCAAAGCTCAACGGCCCGCTCATGACCCTTGCCTTTGCCGAGATCAGCGGCATTTGCGGTGGCTTTGGCTACAACAGCAGCGTTCGCTTGCCTTCTGTAGACCAAGTGTCCGATTTCCCCTTCATCAACAGCGGCCGTCTCAGCAACAATGAAAATGCGATGGAGGTCCTCAAAGAGCTTGTCGACCCTTCCGCCGGAGGATGGTTCCAGCCGCTTGACAGCACCTACTGGGGTGCTATTGGTATGAAGCTCTCTGCGTTCCGTATGCTGAGCGTCGATGCTGTGGTTGCAGTGCAATTCGGTGACTCGGTAAAACTTGGCATCTTTGCAGCAGCGACTTGTGACATTCCTTCCTCCAATGCGCGACTTAAGCTTGCCCATGCGGAGTTGGGTATCGCCGCTGTCTTGGACTTTGACTATGGCTTCTTCAAGATCGAGGCGCAGCTTTCACCTCGCTCCTACATCCTCAGTCCTAACTGCCATCTGACCGGCGGCTTTGCCCTTTGTTACTGGTTCGATGCGCCTCTCGCTGATAGGGCCAGAATTGGAGACTTTGTGTTCACCTTGGGCGGATACCACCAAGCCTTCCGCGTTCCTGTTGGCTACCCTAACCCCCCTCGACTCGGTATCAGCTGGAACTTGGGCGGTGGCCTGTCGATCTCTGGAGAGGCATATTTCGCCATCACTACCAAGGCGTGCATGGCTGGTGGACGTCTCCATGCTGCGTTTAAAGCAGGACCTCTTTCTGCCTGGTTTGACGCCTTTGCCAATTTCCTTATTAATTACCGGCCCTTCTACTTTGACATGTCAGCTGGTGTGTCTGTCGGAGTCGGCTTCAGCATCGACTTCTGGTTCATACACATCCGTATTTCTGTCCAAATTGGTGCTGAGCTGTACCTCTGGGGCCCGCCAGTTGCTGGTCGCGTCCATGTTGACTTCTGGATCGTCGCTTTCGACATTAACTTCGGCGACCACCATCCCAAGATTGACCCTGTCAGCTTGTCCGATTTCTACGAGCTTGTGCTTCAGGATTCACCCGCTTCCTCTTTTGCGTCTGCCACTTCTCTGATTACAGGCAAGCAGCAACAGGAGCCCATCGCGGCGTCGACATTGAGTAGACCCAAGAATGAAGCACACAACTTCCTTGCTGAGTCTGGACTCCTAAACCCCGATGACCAACCGGAACGAGGACAGGAAGACCCTTGGACTGTCCGCGCTGGCACATTTGTCTTTGTTGCGGAGTGCAAGATGGCCATAAGCACTGTTACAACAAGCGACAACGGTGCTCCAATTTTGCAGGGCAATGACGTCTTCAGCAAGCCAATGGGAATGACAACGCCTATGGCTTCGACCCTGCAAATTCAAGTCATTCATGAGGATGGAAGTAACCCCGAAGAGGATTGGCAATTTGAGAGATATACCCAGATGCTTCCAAGTGCTCTGTGGGAAAGATGTAAGTCCTGTGTACCATCTTCAGACCCGTAGCCAACCAATTCCAGATGACCGCAGAACCGATCCGCGCCAGAGTGGAAACAACGTCAATGATCTGCTCAATACCAATAACGGTAGCCCCTCTCTCATGACAGGCGTAAGGGTCACTGCACCCAAGCCAGCCATGTCTCCGGACCCATTCCCAGCCTACAAGGTTGCAGATGCAGACCTCCAGGAGCTAACTTCCAAACGGAATTTCCCTGGTATGGTTACAGCTGAGGATGCATGGGCTCCAGTCAAGCCGAACGATGACATCAAGCAGAGATATGAAGACATTCATGAGGCTTGGGTAAGTCCTGCGCTGGAGGAGAAGGGCCAGCAAGACTTTGTGGGTGCTTTGGCCCAGAGCTTGGGATGGAGCGATGTGGGCCGGTTGAAGAGCATCGCTGGAATTCCGGAGAGACTGAAGAAGGGTTTTATGAACATGTATGTCGCATCTCCGCTGTTGGCTGCCTGAGTTTATTCATGGCAAATTACACGATTGAAATTGTTTATTGGTAGTAAGTAGTAGTGAATTGAAACCTTTTCTATTTCTTATGCCCATTGCACGATTGTGGTCTCAGTGTCCGTGACTCAAAAGCATTATTCAAAGGTATCCAAACCCTCATATACATCAAGCCATTTAAAGCTTGAGTCGCGGGACTCTACGCTTTTAAATCAGCTCTTGTCTTACAGTGTAGGCCGAAAGTAGAATGTGGTTGATCAAGGCGCTTGATGTCCAGTATGATGTTTGTACGCCTTTCTAACGTTTGTTTATTCCACCGAGACACTGCGTTTCGACCACCCTATCATTGACAGACTTAATACCAGAGCTCCAAGGCTGCCTTGACGGTCATACCCAGGAGCACGACTGAACTTGCAGCAAAGGTGGGGAAGCGCAGAAGCAGGTTGTTGTATGATACGTGAATGAGACTGTGGATAACTCTGAGGCCGACATATGTCCAAGCCAAGCCCACTGTGACTTTGTCCTTCACATTCAACAGAGTGAGGGCTGCTACAGCGGCGTAGAACTGCGTAGGTTGCTCGAGAAGGTTGTTGTAGTTGTCGGCGGGCCACTGAACGAATGCAGGCAGCTTCTCTGCTTTCTGCTTCTTAGCAGTCTCTGGGTCGAAGGAGACGCCGTATTTGGAGAGCGCCGGAGTCCGGCGCCAATATAACAGGCCTTCCATTGCGAATGTCCAGGTACTGAGACCGACGAGGGGACCAAGGAGAGGCAGCTGCTGAATAGAGGGAGACATGATGGGTGTTTGAGAGTTGTTTGGTAGATGGAGAAGTGGTGGTTGTCTTCGGTAAACATATGCTGTGAAGAGAGTTGTGAATGAATAGCAACAGAACTGAATTAATATTGACTTATATAATTATCGCTTTGCTATGCGAGTATAACCTTAAATGGTAAGTGTCACTTAAATCCGCTAAGTCCGCCATGTCCGTCAAGCTTAGTAAGTCTAGTAAAGAAATTTCGTACCCAAATTTATAATCAGATTCCACCAAGCTATATTATGGGGTAAACATGAAACGATTTCATTGGGGCTTGACCCCCAAGCGAGTGTATGCCAAGAAGATAATTGGCGCAATTGTGGAAATCGCTAATGTCAGGCCAACGTCGATGCTCAAGCCAAACCTGCTTCTTAGTGGAACAAATCCTTCAGCCTCGCCATAGAGTTTGCCCGTCTTTTAATGACGCAACGAAATCTTTTGAGCTTTATAGCGCTGATTTTCATGGAGGTGCAGACTCCGTGGCCTATTGATAACTTTCCGTGCATGGCATTAAACGTGAACCAGCCTACCATGCGTGCATAGTAATAAGCACCATGTGATCTATGACTGAAGATCTTAATGATGCTTCTAGTCGTTCTATGATTCGATTTTGTGCTGAGTTGTACGAATATATGTATGTGTATTAAGACTTGCCAGACTATTGTGTTCAAAGTTCCGTCAGTCGTAGTTAGGCGCCCTACTTGGTCCTGCCTTTTCCTTCTCTGCTGATGTCGTACTTCCATGATGTTCTTTGGCTCCAAGCTCAAGGTCCTGACTATGTAGAGACTCCCCTCTTCCTTGTATACTTCCAGTGCCATTTGCATGGGCTTCGCAGGGACCAAGGACATAAGCATCTTCTCCATGGACTGCATCATCTCCCAAAAGCAGTTGCTCCTCTGTCATTCTCAGTGGAATTCGCAGCACGTGCTTGATGAAGAGCATGATGAGGCTGGTCCAGACAAGGTTCCAGCCGATGATGAAGCATGCCCCTGCCATCTGGTATCCAAGCTGCATACCGTTACCAGCGATGGCTCCTCCGGGATTGGTCAGACCGAAGGCTGCGCAGCCATCCACGGTAGCCCAAAGACCTGTACCGAACCCTCCAACTACACCAGCCACCATGTGCGTATGCATAACACCAAGCGTATCGTCGAAGTTGCGCTCAAGAAAGGTCATCTTCTTAGCCAAGATATTCATGGTGAACCACGGAACGGAGCCGGAACCAACACCAAGCAGAATCGCGCCCCAGCCTGCCACGACGCCAGCGGCTGGTGTAATGGCGACAAGCCCAGTGATCATTCCCTGCACGGCTCCAATGACGGAAGGCTTCTTGAAGTATGCAATGTCCAGACCAGTCCAGACAAGCAGCGAGACGGCAGTGCAAAGATTCGTGTTCAACACTGCGACTCCTGCGTCAGCAGAGGCTGCGTAAGGATCGCCGCCGTTGAAGCCGTTCCAGCCAACCCAGAGAATGCCCGCTCCGATAAGAACTGCCAGAATATTGCTTGGCCTGGCATCTGCACGGTCACTGCTGAGTCGTGGTCCGATCCAGTAACTACCGATAAACCCTGCTGTACCCGATGAGAGATGAATGACATATCCTCCAGAATAGTCGATGACTCCGAGCTTGAAGAGGAAGCCCCCTCCCCAGATGGAATAAGCGCCGACAGTGTAGCATAGAGTCAACCAGAGAGGAACATATATCATCCAGGCGTAAAAGTTCATTCGACCGAGAAAGGCTCCAGCAGTAATGACCAAGGTAATGGCGGCAAAGACGAATTGAAAGTACACCATAGTGGCCATGGGAAATTGCTGACCAACACCGATGGAGGGGAGGTATGATTGCTT
Source organism: Fusarium proliferatum ET1 (assembly GCF_900067095.1). Lineage (NCBI taxonomy): Eukaryota > Fungi > Ascomycota > Sordariomycetes > Hypocreales > Nectriaceae > Fusarium > Fusarium proliferatum. The sequence goes on along the minus strand of NW_022194799.1, from coordinate 108,692 downwards.
GAGCATCGTGTCAATACCGAGGACATTCCCGGGTTTAGCAACGAATGGGAGCATGTACTCTCCAAAAGAAGCTTTGTAACCCCAGAGAACCCAGCAAAGCAGCACCGATGCAAACGCGTATAGGGCCATGAAAGCGCTGTTGATGGCCCATTTTCGTTTCATGATTCCTGCGTAGAGAACCAGGAGACCGGGGATCGATTGTAGCGCTACCAAAGAGGCGGCTGTAAGTTGCCAGGCATTATCACCTACGCGACGTCAGCCATGAACGAGGGATGGTTTCCAGCTTGGATATAGTGTTCAAACACTTACCACTTCCAACACCGGCTTTGGGGTCGGGCGTCCACCAGACGACGGACGTCGCGGCTGCAGCAGCGGAAGCCGTAGTTGTTGCCATGGCTCACGGTACTAAGCACTGTACTGCGGTCAAAGTGAACACAGCTATCTGACTCGGGCGGAGGCCGATTGAAGAGTCTTCAGGTACCGGGAATAATATTTGTTGTCCTGGCCGGTGTATACAATGGCGTCGTGAAGGAGTATTTATTCTGGTACCAACTCGGGAACTGAGCATGCCGATCAGACTTACTCCGTATTATCAGTTGCATTTAACGTTTTGATAGTGGGGATTTACGTAAATCGAAATAATCAAGATTGTCGATAAGTATCCCCCAGAGAACGCAACGTGGATTTGTGCCGAGTTGCCGCACTTGTGTGCCAGGTAAAGCTTCGCAGCTAGAACAAGGTTATCGCAGCATTTTGGTTGGCGACCGCGTGTTCGATCTTAAGTCGGAACAGCTGTCAGGCTGGTTAAGTTAGACCAAGGGTTGACGTCACATCAGAAAACCACTTGACCTACGTATTCGACGCGGCCTTGACACTGCAGTCAACTTTGAAGCTCGTTTATTTTGTCATCGAGTCCCAACCATACAGCTTCTGCAAGCCTTGGATAAGCGATAAGATTGCCCATGGGGAAGTGTCTTGGCAAAAGCTTGTCAAAGTCTAAATATAGATGCAACCGTGGTGGGTAAGATCGAACCAGTTGTCGTAAATTGCTCAATACCTACGCTGTAAAGATATCTTATCTCGGCTTACACGGCAGCTCCTCGTGGCTTCAGGACAGGCTAGTCTAAATTTTGACGAAGCTCAACCTACTGTGGCTTGTGAACTGATAAGACGGACAGAATGAGGGTTTAAGAGCCTGATAAGATACAAGATCAATTAGCGATGGATGGTATGTCGTTTGATGGGGGGGCGATCTGGCCAGTAAATGGCGTTTGCCTTATCTGGCGCTAGTACACACTTAGCGCTCTATAGCCGACTTTGCCGAGTTGCAATAGACGACCTGTATTAAGAGTTGAATTAACAATTTATTAAGGAATTTAAAATCTTTACATTGATTTCCATTAAAAATTCCTTATAATAATCAGTCACTAAAGTATTTCCAAGCAACACTCATTATCGCTTAGGGCCTTGTCCATGATTGCGGTAAATCATATTTCACTATCGTCAAAAGTGCCCCAAGACACGTGCCCCTGGAGCAAGCCGTAGTTATCTCAAGAAAAAGCCATTTACAAACATTCTTTTGATATTAAGTCAAATAAGCTTGCTTGGCTGTCAATTGGCATAATGTTAGATATTGCTTTGAGTTTGCTTCTGGCAGCTCTTCTGTTCCCCTTACCCTAGACTGCCAGAGTGCTTATTAGGCTGGTCTGATTCAATGCTTGCCTGTCATGGAGTACCCCGCATAAAACCACCAATCCGCCCTACCTCCGCGCTGCCAGGGGTATTGTTGTATTATTGGATAGATAAGAACTGGGGGAACATGTTTGCATTCTAAAACCCATTTTATTTAACTCACAATTAATTGTGTCACTTCCACGAAGATATAGCACGCCTCCCGAAATTCGTATCATCGGCAGCGGCCTGGCTGGTCTGGCATTGGTCATAATACTCGGAAAGCGTAATGTCTGAAAGTGGAGCAGCGAACATTGCTTCCTGATGTTTTGTCTTAATGACAGTAATAATATTATACAACTCCGTAAGACAATCGCTGGTTTCGAAACTTGCAGTTGGAGGCCGTCTCATCAGTAAGATGCAAGACAATGCGACACTCAATAAACCTGCAACTCTTCCCAGACTTCCCGTCTCTATGTCACAGGATATCTTGAGGTTCTAACACTTCCAACAAATGCCCAGGGTGGTGCGCTACTGACCTCTTTCACCACCATCGCCCCTTTAGGAGGCTCTCACTTGTCTACTTGCACGAATTCTGTATCTTCTCTCGTGAGTCCTGTGTTTGAACCTCCATAGGAGACAAGCTTCTTCGAACCGCAAGGTCTGTTATACTTTTCAGCACCATCCCGCACGGGGATGTCCCATCGCCCGAGCACCCAATCATTTCCACCTAGCGCCATACGTAAAAGGTGTAGCTTGTTGTCTCCCTGTCTTGCCCTCTTAGCTATTGCATCCCGCTTACAAAAGTCATCGATAAAGTCCGCAATGCGCTCAAGCGAACAATCTAACAGTATTAGGACAGCGCTGACGCAAATAATGATGAGCACTCCACAGACACTGAAGTTTTGTACCTCGCCGACGGCCTGTACTAGCTGGTTGGTGCACTGATCCCGCTGATGACGGCTTCTAGGCGGTTCAACGTATCCGTAGGCACCTAAGTCAGCTGTGTTGGAGGCAAAATCGATGACGTACGCCTGTAGCATGGCAAGATTGGTCTGAAACCAGCCAATCACCTCAGTCTTCCACTGATCGTCAGGCAGGCCGACAGAGACGTGCCCGGTAACCATATTGTTGGCCCACAGCGCCGCTGTACCGAGGTTTGCCACAGTTGTATATGTATTCGACTGTGCTAGTGCATAGAGAATCCGATCAGCTGTCGAGACCTGGGCTGTACTAAAGTTCAGGGCGGGACTCCTCAAGCTGTTAACAAGGCTAAGAATACCGGATGCGGAAGTGCATGATGCAATGGATGGATTGCACAAAACATATTGATCGGCGCAAACCATAGTATCGACGTTGCGATCAGAGACAAATATAGTTAGACCCTGATAGGTTATATTCCGGGTTCCGTTGGCAGAGAACCAAGGATCATTAACTGGAGCCAGGTAGGCAATGTTATTTTGACTTAAGAAATGAAGAGTGATATCGGCGTCAGTGGAGCTGAAGTCCGGGATTGGTTTCCAAAGTAATTTGTTGCTCGACAAGCTGCTATTTGCGAATGTAGGATAGGACCTTGAACTCATCAGCATGGGCAAGAACACAGCCAGTTGTTCCATCTTTCTTATAGTCGTCAGTGAAAAGGAAAGTCGGGGCAACGTACTGTATCAGATAGCCGATTCCAGTCTTGTTTCCGATTGCTTTGTTGTACCTGTATGTATAATCCGTCAGGCCATGAATTGGCCCAAGGAAAAATTTCATAAAAGCGCCGTCTTCATTGTGACTTTCCCGGACGAGGTCTTCCGTATGTACAGGAGAGCACGTTAGGCTCAGTTGTATACTGACTCGATCCTCAAACTTGGCATTGATTCCCAGCATCTCATGAGAGTCCAGAAAGGCAGACGTGATGCTAAACGCTTGATCAGGTCCCGAAATGCAGCGGTTACGAGCCGGGATAGGGCAAGGTGCGGAACTACTAATATCGTATGGAAGAGTTGGTCGGATAAATATCGATGGAGCTATCGAGCTGCTAGTATTGGCATAGAAGTTGGCGACATGGCTGCGGGCCCGACGAGTGTCGTTTTGCCCTTTTGCCCCCATCGCGCTCAGAGCTGGGAGATCCTCGTCACTGGTGGTGTTGAATAACCAGAATCCACAGTTGCTTGGCTGTACTCTTGCAACTACAGTGCTGTATGCTTTGTTGGCCACTCTCGAGGTGAACAGCGCGGCGATGGCGAATCCTGCTGAGACTATCAGAGCCGGAACTGCCACAGAACATGTCTGCTTGACGATTGGCTTTTTGCAGTTCTTTGACCAAGCTTTATGGATCTTGAAAGTCTCCCACAGGGTCTGAGTAGCACCTGCAGAGTTCCTCAGACTGACCTGGTGCTGCAGGTCGAGAGCACTAGGGTTTTCGTTTCTCGCCTTCCAATCATGAAGAGCAAAGGCAACGATGTTCCAGAAACTTGAACCGGCGATGGTTACGAGGATAGTGAGGCCTGAGAGGAGGAGGTTGCTGTACTCAAGCGGCAAGGTCAGAGTGGCGGCCAAGACTGTAGTTTTTGAGTGGTCCCACCACAGCCCGCTTGCGATGGCAACCATTTTGAAGCCTAAAAGCTACTTGAGATATCAAATTGTGTTTGGAAGGTAAGATTTTGTTTAAAAGCGTGTTCAATGGGTCGGAATAGAAAACGAGAATGTATCAGAAAACTCATAGGAGGGTGATGGCAGAACATTGATCTAGATAGTATGTAGGTAGGTGCAATAGTTGGAGGACATAGGGCTACCAGCTGTTAATTAGATGTCACTAAAACGACTGTTGGGAAAAGAAAGATGACAAGTAATACTGTGGCGTCGCTGTGTAGCACGAGGAGGTTGGTCATTGAATGACAGTGAGACATTTCAACACACCACCATGAATTACGAGGATCTTCCAATTTGGTATCTAAAATAGAACCTCGCTCGAATCAAACTAAGCTGGCCTCTAACGTAAGACTATACCAGCCATAACCAGCAGTAGATAGCGTTCATCATTGGCATTTGCGCCAGCACTGGCCTTTTCTAGCAAATACAACAAGGCTTGCAAGGTATTACGAATTGCTCTTGAGTAGGTAGCTCATTTGCGTTTCTTTCATTGTGTTGCAACAGGCTGAAGTGGTGGCTTAATCAATTCTGCCTCACGGGGCATTAATTTCCTGTGCGATTCCCTAATAGTATTAGAGTTGTTATCTCACATTTTCAGCTTTGTCCACTCCAATTCTGTAGGTGGTCCACATGACATGTAACAACCTTGTTGCTTGAACGCCCAACAAAATGGAGACCATCTTCAAGTAGCCAGATTGGTCGCGATCCCGCCATCTTCAGTTGTGGCAAAAGGGCAAGTCATAATTCACATCATGTATGCACATGCATGGCCTACCTCGAGTACACTTGTAGATAGTCAGATAGGTACCTCCTCAAAGACATGTTATGTTGCCTAGAATAGTTGACGCTTAAGATATCCTCATGAGACACATTGAGCTAAATTACCAAATACTCCACGTTAGCAAGTACTTAAACCCCTTTTTCCCAAACGATATAGTTCTAGAGTACTTCATGAGAAAATAAATCTTGGCAAAGTATGGTACCCTCAAGGCTAATACAGCGATGATACAGATTGCCAATAAGAGTGGGGAACCGGGGAGCCGGGGAGGACGGTTACCAAACTGTCAGGAACCTTGCATCGCCAGTTCAGCCTAAGGCAGAGGTGAGATAAAGTATAATATAAATAATCATAAAGATGTATATTCATTAACCAGCATAAGTAGTATCTAAGTTAGTAGTCTGCCTAGCGTTCAGCCTAATGTAAGGATGTCACACTTTGTATGGTGTATGCAAAGATGGCTAAGGCATCCATCTGTGTTAAGCATTTCCGTGGAAGTAGTTGGGAAATACCAAGACAGCCCGCTGTAAGCTTTACCACTTCTGTCTTCGCCTTTCAATAGCGCTGTTTACACCCTGGTCGTCTCTCAGAACTTTATGCATGTACAAGCCATTTTATGCTTTTGTAATTTAAAATTTACCTTAAGTTGTTGAGTTTGTAACCTGGTCGTAAGCCTGAGGAGCATCATAGCCTGCAGTACTTGTTAATACTTGTCCTTAGTTAGATACAAAACAAGTTCCAAGGCCTTCCGAAATGTATCTCTATGCCCATCCTCCCTTGATTCACCTCGCCAAGCAATAAATCCATCAGGCCGGACAAGGATAGCCTCGCCTTCAGTGATCCTACAAATACGACTGAAAGTGCCGTCAGAATCCCTCAAGGTACCATTATCCGTGTTAATACTGTAGAAGTCTATCTCAGGTGTCATACCCTTGGCCGCTTCGATCCACGGTGATGATTGACCAGTGGCGAAAAGAACGAAATTTCTTTGGATCAAGTCCAAGGTCGATATCTGGGAATTGTCTCGTGTAAGTAGTATATGTGGGAGCCGACTACCTGGTAAGGCGAGTGGTGCATGTGGGTCTTCGTATTTGTCGGTGTTGGTGTTTTGGATGTTTGCCGCAGCGACAGAAGGGTAACGATACCCTATCTCACAAATAATGTCGGGAAGTTCTGGTTCATCTGGGACTGTGCGAAAGACTCGCTTCTGAAGCCTTGAATAAGCCTGGCGCATCGTGAATTCAGCGACCGGCTGTCGCTCAGTATCGTAGGTTCGGAGAAGCGAAGTGCCGGCTCTTTCTCGTAAGACATATGCAAGCTTCCATGCCAGGTTGTGAACATCCTATGTAAGTCAGCTTGCTTGACTGCTTTCTTGTAGGGTCAAAATCAATTACCTGTATGCCGGTGTTACCACCCATTCCCCCAGTAGGGGGCATTACATGTGCTGCGTCTCCCGCAATCAAGACACGGCCATTTGTGCTTATGAAGCGCTCGGCGTTGAAGGCAGCCACCGACCAGTACGAAATGGAGTCGACTTTGATATCGATATCGTCCTCAATACCGGTCGCCTCCTTGAAATATTGCTTCGCGTCTCGTTCGGAGACTGAGTCCGGCGTAAAGGACTTTTTATCGCCTGCTCGTGTGACAATCATAAATCCAGCCTTGCCTCCGCTTTCGAGGCGAAATCCAGCGTCTATAGCAGGGTTGGAAATATAAGTGACGCCATGCTTAGCACGAGTCCCGAGGTATGGGGTCAGATCGGCTCTGAAGTTGATAGAAATACTCTCGCCGAGGACCCCGGGGCCTTGCCATTCGATACCCTCTTTTCTCCTTGTCGCACTCCTATTTCCATCGCAAGAAACTAAGTACTTGCTCTTGAATTTCCTGTAAGTCTTTGATTGAACGTTTTGCACCACGACGAGTACACCGTCCGATAGCTCCTCATAATGGACAACAGTCTCGCTAAACTCCTGAGCGGCACCAAATTCCTTTGCCCTTTTGCGCAGAAGCGGCTCAAACATGTTCTGGGTAAGCCATAAGCGGCGACTCGGGCTAGCCTTGGCAACTTCTGCTGGATCACTTTCTTGCATACTTGCCAGGACCTTGCCTCCTACTAGCTTCTCAACAATGATCATTCCTGCGTCAAGATCAAAGTTTGAGGCGCTTTCTGAACGGAGTTCGTCCTCAAGGCCTAACTGGCGGAAGATCTCTACGGAGCGCAGAAGAAATAAGGCTGCGCGGGGGTGTATAGCAGTGGAGGGATGGCGGTCGAAGGATACTGACTTAATACTGGAAACGGTCAAAAAGGTTGGTATGTGAGTTGAGTGTTGGAGTCTTACCCATGGTATCCTAACAGCACGCCCAAAGTCATTCCTACCATACTTGAGCCGATGATAATAACGGGCCATTCTTCTGGCTCTAGTGGAATCTCCGAATGATCGAACGTCCCGAATTCGAACAAAGTCCTCTGACTCTGGGTTATTGGAATTGTATCATCGAATTGGCTCGGTCCGTTACGACTGGAATAAACATCCTCGGAAGTCATTTTTGGGCTGTTAAAGCTGCGAGATGTTGAAGCTGCAACCAAGTGTTTGGCTGATGGCTATTCTAGAGTCGATAATACTGGTCACGTCTCTTTTATCCTACGTACCGATGATACGTAGCGGACATTATAACATGCCGTGCCGTGCCGTGCCGGTTATTGCCTCCGCATCTGGTTTCGCCGACTCCACATCCCGAATACTCCACCGCTCCTCCACACTTTACTCTGCTAAGGTCCATCTACTATATAGCCTAGAACCTTTACCTTTAAAATACAATTCTGAGTCTTATATATAATGATTACTACCAGTCTTCTTCATTTCCAAAAGCCAACTTCACAAGGCACTCCTGCGGCACCGATTCATAGTACAGTGAATAGCTACAACCAGGATGACTCTGATTCTATATGGATCGCGGCAATCAACATGCACTCAACGAGTGCTGCTGGTCCTTTCTGAACTAAATATAACTGATTACCGACTGTCCAACATTGACATGCAGAAGGGGGAGCATCTCGTAGGAAGCCATATATTCATTGATTGTGCCGTTACTTATCCTCTTTAGGAACCCAATTATGTGCAAGACTTCCACCCATTCGGACGAATTCCGGTTCTCGACGATGACGGGACTCGATTATTTGAGTCAAGGGCGATTTGCAAGTACTTGGCTGCAAAGTACGGACCACATACCCCTTTGCATAGACGAACGGAACAAAACTACGCGGAGCTGGCGACTTACGAGCAAGCTGCTAGTGTGGAATATTCTTACTTCGATCCAACAATGAAATCTTTGGCATATGAGAAAATTTTTAAAAGGTACTTGAGTCTTTAAATTTCTTTCGTATAATGCTTCGCACTTACACGGGCAGGTTTATGGGGCGAGGCGATCCAGACAGGGCTGCAGTTGAGCGATTAGAAATCGACTTGACCAAGGTCATGGACCACTATGAAAAGGTTCTCTCTGGTAGCGAGCACCTTACCGGAAATGTGAGTTATCGTTATCTTCCGAATAGAATCCTTGTTAAATGTTTTCAGCAATTTTCGCTGGTTGACATATACCACATCCCTTGGTTTCAATTTCTGTCGCGTCTGGAGTTGCAGGATGAGATTACAAAAAGACCATCATTGAGCGCATGGTGGACTCGTGCCAGCAACCGGCCAGCGTGGAAAGATTTGACAGCGTCAAATTAGAAAGATGATGGATTGCAATTGCGGTAACAGTTTGTATCATTAAATACTAGCTGGCTGTGCTTTTTCCACGATAATTCTAACTTAGCCTACATGGGCATGGTTCTCATGAGGTCAAATACAAGCTACCCTGCCTTGCTAGTGATGTTTTCCTTAGCGGTTATGTGTCGGCAGCATAGACAATTTCTCATTCTGAGGTATTGGTAAACATGCTATCGACAATCGTAAAGATTTACACTCTTGCCATGATGATTCCGTTCTTGGGCCACGTTGACTCCTCGGAGCAGGGCTATAATTATTTCCAGGCTTTATCTTATTCTACGACTGATGGACTAGAATAGCCCCTGCCCATAGAGACCCCGGATTAAGACGGTCCGGATAAATATCCATCATGCGGTCATATAGCTCTTTGGCTGTCTCAGTCTCAGCGCTCAGTCTCTCAAAGTCCTCCAAATATGTCTTGGTATCCCCAATTGCCTCAAACCCAAATGGACGGCTCGGATCACTATGCCCACCCACGACATGCTTAGGATGGAGTGCGGCGATGATATCCAGTGCTTTAATCCACTCACTCCGTTTGATAGCTGTTCCGGACTCTCCCAAATATGGGTGAGTGTTTGCGTATACAGCATCGCCAGTCACGGCAAGTCGAAGAGAGGGAACCCAGAGAGTTGTCGTATCATCAGTATCCGTATGGCCCGTCCTAACCACCTCCAACCTTTCACCTTCTAGTTCAAGATAGTCTTGGTGAAGAGGCTCCGCAAGCCGCAAATTGCGCGGAATTTGCCCCGGAAATAGCTTTTCCCAAAGCCCAGTCATCCGTTCTGGTGCAGTCTCTAGCCTCATCCTGGCCACGATCTCAGGCGTTGCGACCAAGGTTGCTTTGGGATATCGTTCCAAAATGGGCGCGCTACCAAAGAAGTGATCGCCGTGGGCATGCGTGACATAAATATGGGTGATATTTTTGCCACTCTCAACCACCCAGTCTAAGAGTTCGTTTGACGCTTTGGAAGTCAACTGGGCATCAACCAAAACAGCATCTTGTTCGCCGTATATCAGGGTGGAAGAAGTAGGCACCCACTTGAGGTGATCGAGACCCGCTGGGCCAGTCCTAGTGGCCGAATTGCGTTTACTGAAAAAGACTTTGTACTGTATACCCATATTGAAACAGGATGATTTGTAGAGGGCGGGCTTGTGTATTTGCTTTGTCACAAATTATGCTGAGGAGACTGAATCACCCCAAATCCATGACAAGAGAGATTTAATAGACGAGCGTTCTAAGCTTTTAGCTATTTGTCAGCATACTGCTGAGAAATAGATCTTAGTAAAACAGGCGACGTGTGCAGTTCGTAATCGCAAGGAGCCGAGGTCTGATCCGCAACCGAGTATAGAGACGGGGTTTCGAAGCTTTCGGTGCATGCCCTGCACTAGCAGTAGGACAAACACTCCCGATACTCCACTGCGAGAATGGTTTCACTCTGAGATAATGGAGTAGCATGATAATATAGGCTTGATGGCCGTATATGCTCATTATTTTCTCCATCATGCTCATCACCTTTTACTGGAGTTATATTCTTCCTATAGCCCTAATAATCTGTCGATTCCAGATGAATCAAGAAACAGACACTTGGCCGACGTGAGTCCTCCGGTTCTTGGTTTCTGAAGGCGCTGCCTAGCAATAAAGTTTCTGTGGCATAGACCTGTTAGATTGCCGGCTGGCAATGGGCTCCACTTTCCTCTACCACAGCATTATTGGTATATCTAGAATAGCGGGGTACGGAGGAATTAGTAAGTACCTAAACAAGTGACGCTGAATAGTAATCAGATTTATGTAGGAGTAACCACAGTTACTTAATTCTCCGATTTCTAATACCGCATCAGTTATGGTGCGTTAGAAATCCATGCTCTGCTTGATGTATCTATATTTGATCGTTTTGATAGCGCCATGAATCTCTACTGCACATTCAATCCGTATCGCCAATTTTTGTTCAATTCGTGTGTAACCAATATGCCTCGATACTCTAGCTCCGTTGATGGCACGGAACTGTTTTATCGCTACTATGCACCAGAAGGTAGACCTTCGGCGCTTGCAACAGAACTGCCTCTGGCATCCAAAAACCTAACTCTGGCCCTTTTACATTAGTGGCCTCTCTCATCCCGTATGTACGACTCGATCCTGCTGTTACGTTGCGAGACCCACGGATACCGTATTATTACCTCTGATAGGCGAGGCTTTAGTAAGAGCGAGTGGGCCGGGCGTGATTCCACTGTTCCTATTGGCTATAAAGAGCTTGTGCAAGATTTGTTGGGTCTGTTGGAGAGAGTCCAGCCAGGGCGTTTTGTCTTTGTCGCTACCAGCATGAGCACAGGCTAAGCGCTTATAGCTTATCTTAACAGCTCCTATATACAGGGAAACTGTCAGGTTAGTTATATAGCAGGCCAGTTTTGGAAAGCTAACGTTTCATCAATATGTTAGGGTATGATATGGATAAGTACGTGCCTGCCAGCCCCTATAGCATCACCCCAAAATCCAAAGGCTCTGCCACAGAATGTATGGGATCCAACCATCATGGCTATAATATAAGATAGGCCTAAATTCATCGCCAACGGCTTCAGGGGGCCTTTTGAAGTTGGGACATCCGGTTCGGTCACCGACAAACAGATGTTTTTCGAGAATATCTTCTGGGAAAATGATCCGATTGCTCTCGAACGCTGCCTACGCATCTTCATTCAAGAGGACCTGTCTATGCAGGTTAAGAGCCTCGGGCAAATCTTTAGGAAATCTTTTCTCCTTATTCATGGTGGAGGTGATGGTGGAGTGCCTGCTAAATAAGCGCAGAACTTGTCCAGAAGTCGGTTCCTGGAGCAAAGCTGACTATATATGACGACGGAGGACATGGTAAGTTCGCACTTTTTGACTCCAGTTTGAGCACGACTAACCAAGATCAGATAGTCCTGGTCCTTAACTATGCGGACCCTCTTTTAGACGAAATCATCAACTTTGTAGAAAGTATCTCAAGCTAGAGGTGTTATTTGCAGCTGAGACTTGTGACTGTGAGCTTAAATCAGCAGAGACAACTCAGTAAAGAGTATCTCTATACGGAATTGATGGAAATAAGTAAGATGGTTGGTTAATGGCCGGGAACCGAGTCCGCGACAGTTAAAACGAGCGAAATACAAGGAGGATACGGATATTTGCCTTTGTCATGGATTTAATTTCACATTCGAGTTCTATCTATGTGTCTTCATGGATGAGCTTGGCCACTAACGCCGATGCCTTGGCGACATTCCGCAAATGATTCAACGAGATTGAGTAGTGGACTAAAAGGTAAATACACATTCAGTTCGTTTACTTTTCGCTAAGCTTCTATCACACATAGTGCTGTCAAGCTGCCAGCAGCGCTTTGTTGATCTATGGGACTATGATAGACTCCCTGTCCCTAAAACTAGTCCTTATTACCGTGCAAGATATTCTCCGTTTTGAAGACTACAGCCTCCTTAGGGAGATGGGGCAAAAGAAGGGCCGTGTCCCAGTAGAGCCAGACCTCTTTGAAATGCAGCCCCTCAGCAGTCTCAGCGCTTCCACTCTTCCCAATAATAGCAATCATCGTGATGGGGATGCTAACAGTCGGCTTACTTCCTTTGTTCCCGCGAAGCCAAAGGTTTCGAATATTCTGGGTATAGATCTGGCTGGTCCCATCATCGCGCTCAACCTCCAGGAAATGGATCCAGTCGTGGTGAATACGCTCAAACACGTCAAAAAGTTTCTTCATCCATGCCCACATCTCATCTCCTCCGTAGTAGACGGCATTATTCTGGTTATGGAAGATAACGTCCTTGGAATAGAACTTAAGCCCAGAACCACTATCGTAGCCCCTCGAGTCAACAGCATTGACATATTGCTTGAAGAACTTTTGGGTCGGTGACTGTGGGCCATCCTTCTCCCACTGCGCACCGGAGACGTGACTGATAACTCGAGGCATTGTGCACGTCGAGGCGTATGAGTACGGATTGTGTTCGGACGGCAAATATATTGAAGAGCTAAGGGTAGCTTACAAACTTGAGCTCCTTTGATAGTCGTATGTTGGAGACATAAGCTTCCAAGTCATTATCCTATTGCTGAACCCGCGGGCATTTATGCATGGCGATCTTGTGGAGCCTTATGGAAATGCCGAGGTTTGTAAGCATCCGCTCCACCCCAGTATACTCTGCATAGGTACATGTGTCGTGTATACGTATCGTCAGGTTCTTGAAGATTGGTATGACTTCTCCGGATTAGTAAATTTGGCCTACTCTGGTCATTTGGATTACTGATCAATTATTATACGCATTGTTCGCCTTTTCTTGAGCTTAGAACGCCAACCAAGGCGGAAAGGGCAGCCCATCCTTGGTCGCTTTAAAAAGCCAAGGTTTGCACCTTGCCTGACTCATGACTTCAACCGTGATCGATATAGGTTGACTCATTTATTTTCAGCAAAGCAATAGATCTCTTTCATGGCAACAGAGCATAGCGATAGTAACTAAGAGCGGAGTGTAGAACAAAGACAGCCATAACCTAACGCTCCAACACGATGGGTGTCTCAGAGAGCTTGAGCACTGGGAAAATAATGACTTAAATTTGACTAAGCCAGGTATGAAGTCCATGTGCGACCTAATTTTCATATCATGCAAAGGGAGCCCCTTCGCCGGGCTCATCGATTCCCAAGCCAACCTTGCCTATTGTCGTTTTAGACTCGACCTGTCTATGAGCTTCCTTCAGCCCAGCAAGTGTCAGTTTGTAACGCTTGCCCAGGGTTGGAGACAATTTCTTTTCATCCATCAGACGCGCTATAGTACCAAATATTTCACGATAGCTTTCGAGGTTTGTATGATGGTAGGCAGCTGAACCTAGCCAATCCCATGCGAAGGTCATTGATTTTGACATAAAGTCAGTCCCATAGAGATTGATATCAGCCTGTACAATAGTGCAAGCTTTGCCAAAAGGCGCGCAGATCTTGGCAATAGCGTCGATATACTGCTCAGTGTTCGCCAAAACGTAGGCATACCTATTCAGTCAGATAAGCAGTGGTCGTAATTGATAATACAGTGGAGAAGGACATACTTGATTGGAACGCTTAAATCAAGATCTTTGATTTGTTCCACAAGATCTTTTCGGTGGTTGATAATATGTGTGGCGCCGTTCTTCTTGCAAAAGTCCATTGTTTCCGGCCGAGATGCAGTGGCAACAACTACTGGTAGATTCAAGACATTGCGTGCCAGCTGGATAGCAGCACTTCCAACTCCTCCAGCACCATTGATCTATGTCGGTGCGGGATATGTCAGTCAGTCAGAATGGAAGATAACACACCGGACGGTACCAACTCACGATCAGAATGCCCACGTTCTCATTGGGCTTGATCTCCAGCCGGTGGTACAGAGACTGGTAGGCCGTTCCAAAAGTCAAGCCAAAGCTTGCAGCCTGGACAAAGTCCAGAGACTTGGGCTTCAAAGTGCATGAAAATTCGCCGACGAGCTGGTACTCCGAATAACTACCTTGACGCGTTGTAGCACCAACATATGAAATCTCGTCACCAGGCTTGAAGAACATGCACTCAGGACCAACCTCTAAGATAATTCCAGCACCGTCATATCCGATAACATGAAAGCCCTTTGGTGCATGCTTATAGTAGTCTTTCTCAGTTAGTATGCAATCCAAGGCAGAGGGTGAGAAGTTCTGGATTGACTCTACCTGGAGCATCGTCATATATTCCAGATCGAATTTTGATATCGATTGGATTGATAGAGCACGCCTGGACTCTAAAGGTCTGGTTAGACCCAGACGGTAAAGCTTTTACCAAGGGCAACTCACTTGACCAGAACATCACGGCCGGTCGGTTTACTTGGTCGTGGAACGTTACGTGATTCGAGGTTATCAACAGGGCCGTATTCGGCCACGCCAATTGCTTTCATGGTAGCCATTGCGAATGGAAGCGTGGAATGCTGGTTTTTGGTGTTATCAAGATTAAATGATCTGAAGATACCTAGAAACTGGATGCTCTGTAAATGTGTATGTTCTTTTTAGTTTATTAGGATATCGGCACCGATCAATTGGGCTTCCAGCTATCTTAGTTACACCGATGTCGCGGGGTTTGTATTCGACGTGTTGCCGCCTTTTCCGCCTCGTCCTGAGTAGAGGGGAGTAACGACTCGCCTTTTGATTATTAAACCTGCACTATGCGTTGTCTTTGGCGCATGCGGACCAACCCAACGACCTAGACGATCAATTAGCCATGGCAGGCTTCGAGTTGTGCTTGGCCTAAGGCCCAATCTAAAAGTAGGCCTGGGATGCATGTCTTAACTGGCTCAACCTTCCGAGCGACATGGTGATCGCTAGTCAGCGTCACTAGTCAGCGTCGCTATCAGACCCATGGTCCCTACCCTACGGGGGATAAGTGGACCAGCCGATGAGATCCACCTCCAAGCCGCGGCATCTCCACTCTCCCCTTCCCCTCCATGATATAATTGGAGGCTCCAACACTCGCCCCGCAACTGCCGAGTTCATCCTCACTGAACATAAAACTGCCAGGGTCGAAGTTAGCGCTAAATGTTCGGCACAAAGGATTCCATAAACTATTATGCCCGAAAGCTTTTGCGAGGTGTCTCTAAGTGGACAACGTACGTGGGATGGCCGACGGCTAACATGATCTCATCCAGACGGCACAGAATAGTAATCATCGGGACATTTCACAAATCGAGGCCGGCACGGGTTGTTGATACATACTAAGGGGACTTTTTTGGATTATCAATCCGGCATAATTATCCGTCCCAGCGTTGAGAAAGGTGCACCTTTCTGGAGCTGCGTTTTAGAAATTTTCGCCTTTTGGCGAATGCCACACATCCAACCATTCCATATGTTCAATGACTATATGGCAGTGAGTGTGGTCTGCAGTCGACCAAGTATAGCCTACTTGCCGTCTGCATCGTCTAAACTCGCTCATCTTCTCCTCCATTAACGGTCGCAACACGCATACCACAAGTGATTACAGGTATGGGACTTCCACGACAAGACGTCGAATTTCGAGCATGCGATGGTATTGTACTTCGTGGCTTTCTATACGCCCAAGAGGAGACTTCGCCATGTATCATCATGACCCACGGTGTCAGTATTCTCAAGCTTCCGCTTTTATATCGTATGTTCAGGTAACAGCACCGCTAATATCTCATGTTGATCTAGCTTGGTGGTACTCGCCACTTCCTACTACCACCATTTGCGGAGGCTTTTCAAGACGCAGGGTATGTGGTGCTATTATATGACAACCGGAATTGGGGAGATAGTGATGGCCTTCCTCGACAAGAGTCCAACCCACCGTTGCAGCAAGCGGACTATTATGATGCATTCAATTACGCATCCAGTCTTCCTTTTGTTGATAAGGACAAGATAGTATACTGGGGTACTAGCTTCTCCGGCGGCAATGTCATCCACGCTGCAGCTGTCGATAAGCGGATCAAGGCTGCTATCATCCAGTGCCCAGCTGTCTCTGGCGAGACTAGATCAATTGCGTTCAAAGATCGTATTCCGACTTTACTAGAGGACCGGCGTCAGATCACGTCCGGATCCGAACCCCCAACGATACCGCTGGTTGCTGCTGATCGAGAATCCGCTGATCCAGCCAAGACAAACGCCATGTTTCCCACAAAGGACGCCTATGATGTGATTAATCTTCAAAATGATTGTGGAAGCCGCTGGGGGAACTTCATCACGTCGCAAACCCAACTGCACATGCTCCTATTTGAGGGTCAGGCTATGATTCACAGAATTTCCCCAACGCCACTGTTATTTGTTGTTCCCGGTAACGACGTCTTGGTAAAGACAGAATACCAGATGGATGCCTTTAACAAAGCTAGTGAACCAAAACAGCTGCTTTACCTTGATGCATGTGGCCATTTTGATCTCTACGTCGGGGACTATTTTAAGCAGAACATCAAAGCGCAGGTCGAATTTCTCGACCGTCATGTCAAATCGCAGAGCAGTTAGCTTTCCTTTTCATAGAGAACCATTATTGTTAGCATACAGATGGAGTATCTTAGGGATATGGTCGTGAGATGTATTATCATAGGTATCCGTATTTTCTGAGTTATCCCTTTGAGTGCCAGGGCTAAAGTTCTTAAACAGGTACCTAACCAGTGATACTAGCTGTGGATTTAACTTTTAGCCTTGTTGCAGGATTAACTATTGGCACTGAGAATACCCTAGTGTAGGTATTAGCTTATGTATAACGCCAAAGCTTCATAGAGCACTTACAATCGTTGATCTTGATGCATTTGAAGGAGCCTGCGCACTGCGATCTTGTCAGTTCATTCAAGCAAAAACGCCTATTGACTAGGTACTTACTTGCGTGGGACCCGTCCACCCTATGCCACCACATTGACCCCACTGGGGAGAAGTACCTGAACTACCCGTGTCTGTAGGTGTGGTGGCTGTAGTAGTGGGTGATGGCGTTACTACATTCTAGGGCTTTGTTAGGCATTGAACAGGTAAGAGATATAGACATTGATCTGACTCACAACGAAACCAAACCACTTCAAGTCTTCCTCTGGGAACACGTCAATGGAATGATTAATTCCTTGGCCTAAGAATGTCTATTCCTTATCTTAGCAGTATTACTTAAAGGTGAGTTGCTTGTTAGATTTACCTGCAGCTTGTCGCCAAAAGTGTATCTGGTATACGGGCTTCGTGGCACGTTAGGCGTTGTAGATTGCGGATTGGTAGAATATCCAAATACACCAGTCCATTGCTTAATGGTTTCGTAATAGTTCTGCACGTTCAATACCTGATCTACCGACCCGTGATAGATTTGCATTTTCGGTCGTGGCCCATCATATCCGGGATACATGTCCTTAACAACATTGGCCCACTGATTTTGAGTATAGATGGACTGGCCGTTGGCGCATGTGGAGTTCCAGAAATCTGGAATATTGTCTTGGCTCTTGAAGCAACCGGCCGGGACACCTGCGTATGCGATTCCAGCTGCGAAAATATCAGGATAGGTTGCCGCCATAACGTTCTGCTCCTGCATTAGCTTAATCCTGCTGTATGACATGACCTTTTTATTACATACAGTCATCATAGCTCCCGAGGAAGTTCCTGTAACAAAGGTCTTGGTCTTATCCGTATTATATTCCTTGATAACGAACCTGACCATATTGGCGATTGATGTACTAGCACCGCCGCCGTCATGGGTCAAGGTCATCTTGGAAGCCACATCCCAGCAATTATCCTGAGTATATGGCGTCGAAGGGTAGATGACAATAAAACCATATGTCTCGGCGTAGCGAGCCCACTGAGTGCCCTGGTAGTATGCTTGGGCGCTACCGGTACACCAATGGATACCGACTACTATTCCAGGACTTGCAGCTAGCGTCTTTGGAACATATAGCCACATTCGAGTACCAGTAGGGTTATTGCCATAGTTGGTAACCTCAGTGAAGGTAGACCTGGGGACAACTTCAGCACCCAGAGCCAGGTGAAGAAGAGTTAGCAGCCAGAGGCTGATGCAAGAAGGCAACTTCATTGTAGCAACAGAGAGCGGATGGGTTGTTGCGGGCATTATTCCAACGACGGCAGCAGCGTATTTAACTAAGGAGACCCAAAGCGACAAATTACCTGGGATTACACGCCGTAACTGGGCGTTCGGATCATGAGCTTCCGTTTCGCTCTTGGCCGAAATGCCAGAAGTGGCTACCACAAGAACGGAACCTCATTGGCTGGCTCCGGGCGATGATTGCACGATCATCGGCTTTATGGTACGAATTTGGTCTTGTGCATACCACGGTTGGGATTGACATTCTCAACCCATACATACACGGAGCTCTATTTTTCGGTTTACGTCAAAGGTGCCTTAATTCATGTGCCTGTGAGGTTTAGTGCGGGGTCAACTAGAACATGCATAAACAACCTTGGTACATTAAAATCTCACCTTTCCATGTTTGGACACGGAACCCTATCCAGACACGGAACTCTTGAGGTCCTTTCCGATAATGACGGATTGGAGGAAAAATCTCTGCTTGCGCTTTAGAGTTGAGAAAAGTTCAAATCAACTGGCTTGGCGGTCGTTGGGGCTGGCCGGAACCTTTAGAGCAGATCACGCAGATTGAGTTAAATGTACCCGCCCATACTGTATTATTGACTGATATACATTAAGATATACGAATTGCACCAGATTCCTCTCCTTTTCCACGATTCTGGTCGGCCCCTGAATGAGTATCGTGTAATGTCCAGGACTCAAGATACCCACATACACCAGAGTCTAATCAAGAGCCCAAAGTACTAGGTTGAACTAAAACTCTCTGTTTGTTCCACATCCAGTGAGTCTTTCGTAGTCGTCACACATCGCGGAGTGTGTGTCTTGGATTGTCCTAGAGATTATAAGTTAGAAAGGAAACCGGTCAGAATTGGGCATACATACTTATGCCCGGCAGGGCCTCGGGCCACGCTTGCATCAATATAGTATTTTCCATCACTGCCCCAGAAGCATTGGACATTGGTGAGATACAATGCACTATAACCTGCCTCGCAGTAGAGTTCAAGGTGGTTATCATTGCGAGGGGCGGTGATAAGCCACATTCGATATCGATCCAAACCGGACTCAACCCAGACTTTGGTATAATGTACTGTCAATGAACAGCCCGCCCGCTTCTCGATATCATAACCTGATTTTCAGTTAACATGTGAATACCTTCAAGGTTGGGAGGGCGCCATACCAGAGGAAACATCTGTATTAGGGATAGCCAAAGCTCCGGTAATGGAAGAGATGGCTAGAGCGGCCTAGGTGAGAAGAGTACATTTCATGTTGATTGAGATTGGATAAGGTGAGATGCTTGATGCTTGATGAATAGAGTAAAGACAGAAGCAACCTATCAAGCGGAATCAACCCTCGACTTTATAGTCTGTTCATGACCATCAAGTTCTCAACATTCGTCCCAAATCATCTAGGACTCGTGGCATTACATCCAGCTTACTGTCCTGTACAGCTACTCAGTGGGCTCGCCTAGTGAAGCGAGAATCCTTTGGTAAAGGGCCGAGCACAGTCGCAAGACTGCATTCCTTCTATGGACTGATACGGATGGTTTATTTTGATAGGCAGTTATAATACCATATAGAGTAAGGACTAAGGATTGGACGGGCCGCTTTTCATAGTGGATAGTAAGACTCCTTCTTTTGAAGGGCATGGATCGATAAATATACGGTGTAATCTCAAGACCTAAGCTGGGCGGTGGTGTATTGCCGAATGAATGCAACGGTAGAACCACAATTCGTTTCGGTGTAGCTTAGTGAGCCGGTTGAAGTGGATGGTTTACTGGAGTAGCTTCGCTTAATGCTCCATATATTTCAGCATAGGATGTCGGGTAGCTAATTGAAAGGCCCGATAGTGACACCGCAGAATGCAACGGACCGTCAGCTTCATCGGCCATCTTCATTTCTCCCATGATCATGCTTGTCAAGCGCTAGAGGACATTAGACTTCGACTCGGCCCAAGCAACTGGGAATATATATAAATTGAAAGCATTATCTCCAAGAATACACCAACTCCATGCCTAACTCACAAGCATATTCAGTTTTCATTCAACTCTCTGATCCAATTTCACCAAGATGAAGTTATCCATCCTTACTCTTGCTGCCGCTGTTCCGGCTCTTGCCGCCACAGTTCCTGCTTCTGCTGATACTGCTGAAGGTATTCCCCCCAATGGGTCCAGTTGCAAGCCTTTCAGTACTAAATTATGTCCCTAGTCAAGCGCGCCAGTTGCAAGTTGACCCTCCAATGGATTTCCAACTGGAGTGAGGCTGCCTTGAGAAGATATCGAGTGCAACTTATCACAAGCCCCCGAAACGATGCCCATCTCGACAAGTATTGCAATCTCTTCAAGCAGAGTTCTTCTGGGTATCAGAACCTGCAATGCTTCTGGACAGATGGAATGTATGTGATTGATGATAGTCAAGGCGAAGGGTCTCCTGGTCATGAGTAAGTACTATACCTAACCTCGTATTGCTGTATTACGGTATCTGACTTGATAACCTTTAGTTTGTATCTGAAGGATTTCAACAGTGCAGCTCATTATTTCGAACTTATCACTGGCTGCGATACTGTTCGAAACCTCTAGACTTATTCATGTATTGCATTCGAGTTGGAGTGGGTGTATGTCGAGTGGTAAAAGACACGGTGGTATTGAGACACACAGTATACACAGTATGCAAACCTGGACTACATTACTATGTTAATTAAGGGTAGTAAGAACCTCGTAAGCTGGAGCACTAGTACGAAGTCGACGGAAAGACACATCCCGGAGTTAGCATGGATATTAAATAAGACGACCATAATCGTACCAGAGACGGCAGAATCTTTCATCTTCTTCGTCATCAAGCGTTTTGAGACTCGCGAGTTGACGCAGGATACATCAATATCAGTTTGCGCTCCAGGCCGACCCAAGGTACAGTATCTCAAGCCCGATTTCAGAACATTTGTTGTCTATTTAAAACACCACCACCACTATATAAAGTAGAGGAATGGACATCTGGTTAAGCAGTATTCCCCCTTGTTAGAAAGTAATATAATTCCTTTTGAAGGTATTCTCCCTCAAAATACGGTTTCTTATCTCCACTGAGTCGAGCTCACTAAGAGTTTCCAATTGTGATGGAAATCTCATTACCATACCCCTCTGAGGGCGCACCAACCTGAGCGGCCAAATGAGACGGGACTGGCTGGTTTCTCAGAAGAGCAACTCCATTAGCCACGACACTAACAACCTTGTTCCGGGAAGTAGGGTTCGAGAATTTCAGGCCGTTGCAGACGTAGGTGTAAACATTATGACCTCCTTGTCTCACCCACTTTCCGACCATGATGAATGAGATAGTGACTCCAGCCATAAGCATGGGTTGAGGATCCGCAACGCCGTAGGGAACATGAATGCCATCAAGACGCCTCTCAAGGCTGACGACACCTCGTTCCTGGACATTTGACCTGGCAACTCTGTGAATTGTCAGCTTGACAAGGATTGAGAAAAAGCTGCGACATACTTGATTGATCCCACGTCTGTACCGTCAATCTTGCTGTATTCAACATCTCCAATGGAAGGATGTTTGGTGTCTTCTTTGACGTCGCGTTCAACTGGCTTGGTGGTGAGCGCCAGAGCAAGGGATACAAAACCGAGAAGGGTGAAAAATTTCATATTGGAAGTTTTAAAGCAAGGGGATTTGGATATATTGCTTGGAGATGGCGGTAACAGATGGATAGTATCTGAAATAGAACTCGGAGTACTGCGTTCGCACTTTATAATCGCGGACGTTTATAGAGTTTCATTAATATTATAATTTTTATAAAGTCCCCACACCGTTACAGCCAATGGCATAAAGATTAAAAGTTCCCGGCCCGAACCTATATATTAAACTTTAAACCCTGGTTATACGAATGTCCCACTTGACACTGTTTGTGTATAGTCTCCTTGCCCGTACGTGAGAAACTGTCGGCAGTTAGTTGAATGCAAGTATGGAAATCATCAATCAGAGTTCAGTCTTTCTGAACCATTGTGGTCTTGGTGCTTATATATCATGCATGCTCGGCAGTTGTTATGTTACTCTGCACAGTCAACTGCCTAGTGTTTCTAAGGTATGTTATTATTGGTTAATATTAGCTACTGAAGACCGGAACAAGAAATACGAGGCTATCAATAAGTATTGTAAAGAAGTAAAAGTAGTTTGAGGTTAAGTCTAGTATAATTGCTATACGGGCAAGTGAAGAAGGACACTAGATTGAGGTGGAAAAACGACAACGCAGCAAAAAAACCACCATGTGCCCAACCCTTAACTCCAGCCTTAAACGTTTAGGTCTGGAAGTTGATTGAAATCGTGTCGCCTGGGTTGATTGCGCCAAGTGGATCATAGTTAATGGTATGATGAGCGGCGATGTTCAAATTTGCAGCGTCCAAACCCATGTCTACCTCGCGAAGTGACACCTTAGCAGGACCTCCACCATTATTGGTAATTTGGAAGATAAGATCGCCAGCGGCATCAACAATGGCTTTGACTATAACAGCACCGATATTCTGTATCGCAGTGCCGACGTGATTTGGTATGTTCATCCTTCTGTTGGCGGCCCGCTTCTCAAGCGTATCACCGGGAAAGGTATCCAGGCTAGTTGCATTGTCGTGTTAGGGGCTTCAGCTTCATTATGTGGTAGTTTCTAACATACCTGATGGGGTCCAGCTCAGTTCGCTTTTCCAGAGTCAGGCCATTGCTACCTGGTGCCAGGGATGAAGGGGAACCAGAAGGAATCGGAGTGGCCGAAGCTAGCAGAACCATACTGCCGAGGCCAATGAGAGCAGGCTTCATTTTGGTGTCGTTGCAGAGAAATAATGATTGAGTGTAAAAAATGGTGAGAGTAAGTATAGGGATTGTACGAAAGACCAGCCCTTTAAAAGCACGGATGCAGATGGGCTTAAACACCTTTCGTTGTCTGCTATATTCCAGAACATAAACAAGCTTTCCATTATGGATACCTCTACGTAACTAAAGCAGGCAGACTGCTGCCGAAAAGGATGAAGGATTTGCGTAGGAATTAACCCACAAATTAAAATCACCTATGATGATCCTTTACCCGAAAGACGTTGAATGACTTCTCCACCTTCAGCCCCGTATAAACCAAAGCTCGAGCTTCATATAGAAAGTCAAAATACACACTTACAATCTGCCGACAGAGTGAATGAGGCAAGGACACAATAATGACCTGCCATGATAGGTATAGAGCCTCGTCTTAATGTAGTCATTGATGCTTTATGCTCAATTGATGTGGGCATATATGCATCCACAAAAACTCGGATATACGAAACCACGGTGGTGAAGATGACTGGAAAACTTTCAGTATCAATTCGGACATTCGGAAGTTTGGCAGTGGCCGGCGGTCGAGTGTCAATCAGGACTTGGAACAACTGGTCTGCGAGGCCTGTAGTACTACTTCGCAACCCTAGAGCATATCCAGTGTTCTTAGCTCAATGAACAAAAGATACTGACAAATATGATGAAGCATGTAGACATTACATACCACTTACCTACACTGATGGCCAGCTACAGAGCGCGATTGTAGGAGTCTTATAGCAAGACATGGAGCATCAAGACTGGCTGCACGCTGTCAAGCTACGGCCTTCCTACGTGGCCAGTAAACCCTTCCCTGTCCCACTTGGTCTTATTTGGAACTTTGGCCTGAAGCTTGAACTCTACTTTTGAGGCGAGACGAAGCGGCAGTTCTTTTCGAAAAGACTTTGTTGAAACTCCTGGATCCATCATCACGAGAGCGACCCATCTCGCTTACCGCTCTTCAACAAGTCCCGATAGAATCACGGCAAAGATGTTCGGACAACGTTTTCTCGGTGTACAGTAGTAGGTATCTATGTATAAATATGTCCTTCTGCATTGCCCTCTCTCTTATTCGATTCAAATCAGTTCAACCAAGACATCATCACTCTTCAACTCTTCGCTTTATTGCACTCTTTACCACT
This sequence comes from Fusarium proliferatum ET1, assembly GCF_900067095.1. Lineage (NCBI taxonomy): Eukaryota > Fungi > Ascomycota > Sordariomycetes > Hypocreales > Nectriaceae > Fusarium > Fusarium proliferatum. The sequence continues at coordinate 84,350 of NW_022194799.1, read as the reverse complement.
CAAGACTACTTTCAGTCCTCCCACTAAACACCTTCACCATGCGTTTCGCCATCACCCTTCTTCCCTTCATCCTGCCCGTCTTGGCCAGTGACCACAAGCAATGCGACTGCCAGATCAACAATGGCAACGGCTGGAAGTACGATTGGCAGCTTACATTCAATGTCTGCGCCGACAATTACGAAAAGACCGTAAGCTCTACTATTCTCCACAATCTGATGGTATATTAATTTCGTTCGAAAGGCTGAATACGATAACGGTGCCGGCCGAGTAAGTACTATAACAACGCCCTTTAAAGCATCTCCAACTGACTTCAATGTGACAGTGCATTGCCAACCCTCACATCAGACTCGATGGCGACCGCTTCTACCAGAACTGCAAGGACTTGGCTAAGAAAGGATGGTACCCCGTTGTAAATGGCGCTGTCGACACAACTCAGGCCAAGATTTATGCTAAGCAAGGAGGCTCTGGCTGCTATAACTAGAAGGAGGTTTCGGTCGCTGCGAACTGGGCTTTGATCTTTCAAGATAGGGGTTTTTTGCCCGATGGTTTTCCCCTATAATAGCCAGTCCTCTTGGTGTCTTCAGCATATAGGTCATTGATTTAAGTCTTTATAATTAAAACATTTCCTTTTGAGAACTTAAGCCCTGATAAAATATTCTATCATCGGTTTTCGGCAAATACTTTATACTAATCTGCTGAAATACAATAGTAAGTCCTACTGTAGTAACTCCACTATACTCTTTGCCCACACTTCAGGCTTCAGCATATAGCCTAGATGGCCGCCAGAAATCTTCAGAACTTCCTGGCCTCCTTGTGTGGCGATCGCCTTCATTACACTCATAACTGGTCCATCGCCACTTTCCTCACCCACGGCGAGGATCAATTTTTCTTTCTCTTTGACAAGGGCTTCAACATTAACAGGAGCATTGGTATACTGTCTGAGCTCAAATTCGAACCAAAAGAGAGAATTTGCACGGATCTCGTCGCCTCGTTTGGCATCCATACAGGATTGCATCAAGCTCGTCTCAGGGCCCTCAGACAGGCCCCTGGAGAAGACCTCCATCGCTGTGCCGGGGCCATGAGCTCGATATGTGTCGTAGATGTGATTAATAAGTCCATGGGCCTGCAGCTGGAACTCCTTTGGAAGAACGGAGAAGGCCGGGGGCTCATGTGCAATGAGCCTTGTCACGCACTCAGGATGACTGGCCAGCAACTGTTGGCCAACTACGGCTCCTGACGAGGTTCCGAAGACAGCGGCAGTCCCGTTGCCAGAAAGGTGCAGGATCAGTCGTTGCGCATCGTCAGCATCGGTTTGTAGGCGCTGTTGGAAGTCTTGCTTGCCATCGAGAAAGCTTTGCGAGTATCCGCGGCGGTCCCAGCATACAACGGTGAAGTGAGCGGCGAGAAATTGGGCGGAGGAGTGGAAGACGCTGCCCCGGCCGTCGGCACCGGGTATAACGATGAGAAGGGGACCGTCTGAGCCGAACGTCTCGTAGTGGAGAACGGCGCCGGGAACATTAAGCTGAGGCATATTGGCAACAAGAGAGTGAGAAGGATGGGAAGAGACTCAGAGGGCACTGGTAGATGCCTCTAGCAATCATCAGCCCGCCCATAATATATCTCAATTTCTCAAATACGGCAAACTCCCCGAGGACGTCGGGGAGATAAATCATTATCCACATAACTAAAGCTTCGGTCTGCGGAGCATCGGGGAGATAAGCAACGATTTCCATTGGCGGGAGTGATCTCCTTCTATTTCTTTTCTCCTAGCCTCTCAAAGTCTATCGGCCCTGGGCCGGCAATTGACACGTAGAAGCAGCTAAGCCTACTTTAGTTTAGCGACGGCAAATACCGCTCTTAGTTCAATTGTTAGACACCCTACACTCCATTGCAATACCCTTTGCGTTTCTCAATGATTCAACTCTATAAGTACAATAAGCCATCAAGTTGGGGTATCCAAAGGTCCCCACCAAGATCGATATTGTCGAAAAGACCTGCTTGCTCAGGCAACCTCAAGTGGCCGTCACTTTGACCCCCAAGAGGGTCATAAGGCCCTTGTTCTGCTTTCAGTTAGTGGTTTCCCATCGATATGGAACAATGTCGCGCCAAAGGCAGAGGTTCAAAATATGGAAACTTACCGTAAATTGGGTCCCTATTTGCATTTTCAACTGTTTGGAGGAACTTGCACAGCTTTGTTCGAGTTTCTGAAACGCCTTCAGCACGCCACTGATGTGCATCGAGAATCTCAAAGGCTTTTGTAATAGAGTCTGCATGCGACGGAGGGGGATCTGCTGGATCTCTAGGCAGAGCAGATGATGCTATTAGTACCGTCGTCGCCGAGAGGGTGACAAACATGGCATGGATGCTTATGACCTTTGAAGACGACTGCAGGTTTGTGTGTAGGATGTCCAGTGAAGTTACCGCACTCTGTATGCAGATGTGCCATGTTTCTTTGCGAACTGCGTGTTCGAGGCGTGACGGTGGGGTGCTTAGATCTTGACGTGCCAACACCTGACGGGCTGCTGGAAGGAGAGTTGTGCGCAGGACTAGTAATCTGACATAGAGCAGCCTGTAAATTGTAAGTTCAACTTGCTTAATAGAGTGCCATGATTGTACACCACCTTAAATTCACTACCTCAGCCTGGTAGTGGAGAACCTTTTCCCTTGCGGAACTTGCTGCCCGCCCGCTCTTATACTTTAGATGCTCTGGAAGGTTGTCTTCGATCTCAGTAAGACGTTCGTTAAGCTGAAGTATCTTCATCAGTTCCGGCATCTGTAGTGCCTTAGAGAACGAGGCAGCATTGACTTCACGAACTCCGGCTACAACATCGAAAATCTTCATAGACACTGCCAAGGCATCCAACAATGAGGGCGTTGCCGCCGGCTGACAGCCCTCTCGTTCTTCAAGGAGATATTCGTCATCTATCATCTGAGGTAATGGACAAGTATTATCATGAATCAGTACACTGTTCCATCCAAACAGTGCAGACATCAACCTGAGGCGCTTAGTGGTGCTAGTGCCCTGCAGATAGAGCAAATACCTTTGCATTGTCAAGCATAAATGCCAAACTCGTCTCCCCATCTCGCGCTGTAATTGACTCGTTGCACCATGATCAGCCCGATGCAAGTCTATCGTCTGCGCGACCTGTATCGCCATCGCCAACGTGTTGCAATATCGGTGTGAGTATTTTGTGAAGCTTAAATAATTCCCTGTCAACAGAAGATACTGGACAACCTCGAGACTTGGTCTGTCAAGTGAATCGAGTGGAAGGATGCTACGACTGCGTTCGTAAAAGGTTTCGGCTGTTGATAATATGAGACTTGGTTCTGTCTTTGAGCTGTTGAGGCAGCCTAAAGCAAAAACGATGTTTAAACTTGCTGCAAAGGTAGTATCCAGAGCCTGGTCATTAGATGGTGACTCCCAGACACGAAGGTATCTCGCTTTGAAGCTCGGGATGTGCAGCACAGGAAACATAGGGTACACCAATCTTTCATAACATTCAACAAAGTCATCTGCAACCTCTCTTGAGGGTAGAACGACTTGACTCATGTTCATACCGGCGAATGAAGTAGCGCGATCATTTGGATTGCCTGGCTGAGTTTGTATATCGCTGCCTCCGGTACGTGCAGTTTGGGTGACAGAGGAGATAAACCGCAGTGTTGGATTATCCACGATCGACGACTGGGCATTACCATGACGCGGCAGCGGAGACGGAGTACCTGTAGCAACATGGAATGAACCTGTAAAATTGCTGGGCAGACTCTCTAACGCTTGTACCCGTGCTTCAAGATCTGCCATCTTGGACAGAATATCGCTGGATAGCACGACATTGGGTTCATTGTACTCGCAGGCCGTGTTCTTGGACTCACAAGATGAACACGTCGGGCGCCGGCCGTCGCATCGAGTCTTTTTTGACCTACAGAGCTTGCAAGACTCGGCAATGCGATGGCGTTTGCGGGGGCGAGGCTGATCTTGGGTCGATGATGACATTATTCACCGTGATGAATTTTGCTCGGGGTCTTACGCGGGTGGCGGATGAATCATGACGGAGGAGCCTTCCTCTGGGCGATCCGTCCCGTCAGCAAGTTCTTTCAGTCTCGGACCTTTCCCCGGCTACCGATAAGATAAGCTCGTCAGACTCGAGCGTTGAAATGAGAGTCCAGCCGGATTAAGCTAGCCGCTTCGGATCATTCCGCGAAAGTCCTAACCTGTAGACCACCAACTTGTATGGTATAAACACAATACCAAGAGCCCAGCTTGCAGGTTATAAAAGCCTTGATCCCTGGTTCCAGTATCTGTTCCATTTCATAACATCTCGTAACATTATTCATTTAATGACTACATTCTCCCACCACTCGAAATTGTCCAGCATGTCTCATATTCCTCGTATTGATACGCACCACCACATCATTCCGCCTCAGATTGCCGGTAAGTAAATCCCTGAACCTGATACACGTAATATACTGACTCGTCTCTACAATAGGAAGCGGAGCTGGTATGAAGGGCATGAAAGTTCCGTCATGGAGTGTTGAAGTCGATAAAGTCTTCAACAAAGAATGCAACATCGCTTCAGCGATTTACTCCGTCAGCACGCCTGGTGTTCTTCATATCTCTGATCCACAAGAGTGTGCCAAAGTCGCCCGAGAGATGAACGAGTACTGTGCTCGACTTCGAGATGAAGACCCTAGCGGTGCAAGTGGCTTTTTCGCTACTGTTCCTTCCCTTGAGCATACCGACCTAGTTCTTGAGGAACTGCGTTATGCATTCGATGTCCTGAAAGCAGATGGAGTCACTCTATTCACTAGTTATGCTACTCCTGAGGGCTATCTTGGACACCCTGAATATGTGCCGATTTGGGAGGAACTTAATCGTCGCAAGACTATTGCCTTCGTTCACCCAGCGAACAACGCGGCTTCAGTCTACTTCGATGAACGATTGCCGATGCCAGCATTTGACTGGCCTCATGAAACAGGCCGCACAGCTATGGACCTGATTCTAAACAGACGTCTTCAGCAATTCCCAAACGTCAAGATCATCCTCTCGCACGGCGGTGGGACACTTGCCGCACTTGTCCGCCGAGCTACTATTATAGAACTTCCTGAGTTTGGGGGTGTCATGAGCGCTGATGATATCATGAGCCAAGCGAAGCAATTCTACTTTGACACTGCGCTAGCTGGAGGCCCAGAAATGTTTCCTTTGATCTACAACTTCGCTAAGCCGGGCCATTTGCTGTTCGGCAGTGATTTCCCTCATGCTACAGTAGGTGTCAGCAAGGGCTTTACCAAGTTTGTCGATGAGTTTGAGATGGATGAGGAGAAGAAAAGGGAAATCTACTATGGCGCCGCTCTCAAGCTGTTCCCTCACCTTGTAGGCAAGGTTAAGATTTAAGACTATTATGGCTGCTGTATATGTAACTTTCGCTAATAAATCATCTCTTTCTATACTACCAAAGGCCAAAAACGAAAGAATTAAGTAAAAGAACAGGACAGGAACGAAGGTTGTAAGAAGACTGGCTTCCTATGGCCTTTTTCTCAAGACTTGAATCTTTTGAAAGGACAAGTAGTTAAATCCTGACTTTGTAGACCGCTTATCATTGCAGCCATCGAATCCATGCCCTGCCCTCTTGTGGCTGTGGACCGATTATCATCAAATCATATCCTTGAGGCTTGAACTTGCCCAACACTGATTCTGGAAGTTTTCCTCCTAGTACCCGAATCATTTGCACACGGGGACCATGGGTTGTCCACCAGTTAGATTTGGTGTACCATTGCTCTGTACTGAAATGTGTAAGGTTATAGAGCCCAGTTTCTGGATTCGGTGTCTCGGCAAGAGATTTGGAAGCCCGGAAGGCTGGTCTAGGTAGACTCAAATAGCTTTTAAACCCTGATAGAACAAAAGTAAGGATGGGAACGGCGGATTCAATACTAATAGTAGAATACATAAGTCAGTCGAGCTTTCAGACTTTAAAATGCCACATGCGTTCACTCACCCAAGGTTCTCCATCATGACACTGTCGAGCTCGGACCCGATATCTTTCCTCAACAGTATTCGCATTCTTTTAGTAAGCCTTGGAAATATGCCGTCAACAAATACTCGTACGTATCTGTCGTTCGCCTCGGTTGGAGGTTCCACGTTTGCTTCGTAACGTAGAGTTCAATGACGAAGCTCAGTGGCAAAGTGTATTCCATCTTTTCAACCTGTTGAGCTTGATGGAAGAATTTTGGAAGGGATCTCCATATCTTGGCCAAGAGCCATGTGGACTATTTCCACAGCACACTTTTCAACATCTATTGTGATAAGCAGCTGTCAGGCTGGCATTATAATAAGAGGCTGGCGTGGCGGTCCAGGCAGGTCAGCCCTCGTGAGATTGATTGCAACATTGTCAGTAAAGAGAAATGAGATCGATTGCACAGTGTCACGTAAACTGACGTAAACTTGTAAGCTGGAAATTACGATTATATGTATGACAGGAAGTGGGAGCTCGCCTTCTCATAGGCGTTTGGAGATATCTAACCAGATATGCTAATATCCGAGATGATCAGGTTGCCGGGCCTTATCACGGCAAAGCTATTACCCTACACTATCACGACTTACTGTGTGGGATAGACAGATACTCAAAGCATTTGGAGATAATAAAGAACACACCCTCTCGAACCTAAAGACGACGATAGGCAACGATAGGAAAAGAATAGGCTTCGGTAATATTAACCCTTTCGCTGCAGTTTATGATAGCCAAGCTCTGCTCGCGCCTTGCCAAGTGTAGCTCCGCCGGCAATCATTTCTCTGATACGTTCCTCACTTTTATCAATCCAGTGTGCGACCTCAGCTACCTCACGAGCTCGTTCCCGTGGAATAATTACCACACCGTTGGCATCTGCAACAACGATATCTCGAGGATTAACGTGCACCCTGCCAATCCCGACTGGCTCGTTAACACTGGCCACTTCCATCCTGTCCTTGGCTGTCCTCATCCAGCGCCCAGCCGTAAACATGGGGTAATTGTCAGCAATGGCACGGTTCACGTCGCGGCATACGCCGTCGATGACAGTACCAGAAATGCCTCGAATACCAGCATATTGGGTCATGATGTCGCCCCAAACAGTACAGTCTGTGCGACCCCCATTATCAATAAGGATGACATCACCTTGAGATACGTCGTCGATCCAATCGCCAACTCCTTTTGGCGGGCCAGTACTTGTCGCTGGCACATAACGTACAGTAAAGGCCGGCCCAACAGTGACCTTTTCGTAATTGGACAAGGGCATAATGTTCAACGCTTGACCTGGCAAACCCAGCTTGTCAAGGGCGTCCGAGACGGCAGGCGTGTCTGTGGTGGCGAACAGTCCAACCAATTCTTGGTCTTCGACGCTTGCTTGCTTGATGTCGTTTACGGCATCAATCTCAGGGACAGGGAGACCGTCTTGGATAGATTGAACCGTCAGGCTCTGGCGATAGTAAATACTCTCAGCAGTCTCGATGACCTTGTTAATGTTTTTGGTGGATATGAAAACAGTCCCGGAGCTATCGGCAATGACATAGTCGTTCTGATCGACCGTAAGGCCCCGTAATTGAATTGGAGTTCCAGAGCTGACTTGCGCTAATTGGCAGTGTCCACTGACCATTCCACGACCATAGACTGGATATTCGGCCTCTCGTAAGTCGCGGTGGTCTCGGAGCATTCCGTCAACGATGACACCTCTGACATGGTCTGATTTCAGTCCATTTTCAATGACATTGTCGTAGCACGAGATGCCGTTGATACCTCCCGAGATGACGAGAACGCGGGGGTCTGACGTTCCGTTCGAGGCTGACTTGGAAGGATGGAGTGAAGCAGAAGTACCCGGCTTGACGGCAAATTCCACTGTGCTAACGAGTCCAACAACCTTGGGGCACTCCCACAGTGGTCGCAAGCCGTAGAGAGCTCCTTTAAGTTTGAGGACGTCCAAGGCATCCGACACTGTGTTGGTGTCGAGTGCTGAAAGCCTTTCCAGAATGCTGCGTTCACCCATTGTGGCCTGTGCTGAAGCCTGAGTGATGTGCGAGTCTAGAAGATTTAACAATACACTTAATCCTGCTGGGATCTTAAATATCCCCAACGGCAGTAAGCTATTTGGAGTGAAACGGCGCAAGATGCGTTGTCAGGGAGTGAAAATACTTGCTGAAACTCAGGCTCGGCAGTTGCACGCGGTCTAGACATATGAGACATGGAGTACTCAACATTTTCGACCACGAGGCCAATAAGTCACCGCCGAGAGACACACCGCCTCTGGGAAAGCATAGAAAGCCCAGAAATACTTGACTGCTCAAAAAAGTACAACAACACCTGCTTCCATAGCACACGCCGATTGGTACACGTGGATCAAATTCCAATTCCGGACCAGTGTCTCAGCCAGCCTCAAGCCGAATCCATGGGCCGCCTCTAGGCGATCTGCATGCCTTGTTAGGGCTTATGGAATCTAGACTGGGTTGTCTCAGACAATGCAGGGAAGAGTCCCCGACTCCCCGCAATATCTCCACTCCGTGTCACGATCGACAAGGATCTTCCTGATCCGATGGGCCAATCTTTCTTCGACAAACTCATCGTTCACGTCTGGACACACTTTCATTGGAACTATATTGCGCAGTTCTGGACCCCTTCCTTGCTCTAGTCCAGAAATAGTTAATAGCCATCTTCAAGCCGGAGTTAATGCAAGACAAATGGTAATGCAATGATAAGCTAACATGAAACACTTTTCTGCTCTGGGAGAATCTCGCATATACATGCAATGTACGGAGTACTAAAGACGGCTCGTCATATGCTAAAAGCGGCTCGTCATAAGCTAAGAGCGGCTCGTCATAAGCTAACAGCAGCTCGCTAAGCATAGCCCCATATAGCATTATGTCTGATAAGGACTTAGCGTCTCAATCCCTGTCCTTAAAGTACTTTATTGCAGTATTTTTATAACTTTACTTATCTGTCCATAATTGTTTTAAATGATATTTAGTAAAAGTATTATAATTACAGTAATGTTCGCTATAGAGTAAGGAATCAAGCTGCCTTAAGAAAGAATTTTAAGCTACTAGCTTTAATCTTAGATTTAATTACATGTAATAGAATCTCAATTTGCATTTCAAGTTCTCTGACGTATCCTGAATGTCTAATCAGACTCCAATGGATACCCTGCTGGCTACTTCAGTGGCTACCCCATTGGCTCTACCGCTAACTTTGCGGTTAGATCTTCCGTTAGTTCCCCCATTAGTAACCTCGTTGGTCATCCCCAGAGTCTTCTTTACATCAGCAAGATCCTTCCGATGACTCTTCGCTATAGACAGAACATCCACACTAGTCATTACCAGCTTGAAGTGTCTCAGCCAGTCCGCGTCATCAGGGGTTAGCCTGAAGGCAGGTATCATAAGCTGAATCCCAGTTCTCTTAGATGTAGCTATCAGTTTCTCTACAGCCTCATAGAAACTGGACTCATCGACTCGTCCATCATGGTTGCGGACTGGAAGGCCAAGGGTGACCTTGAGGTCAGAAACCCCAAGCATGAGCGCGTTAACGCCGGGGGTCGCCGCGATGGCATCAAGATTGTCGACGGCAACCTTTGGCTTTGGTCAGTGATTTCACAATTTCCTGGGAATATCGACTCTTACAGTGCTCTCGATCTGGCAGATAACGGAGATGTTCCTGTCGGCAATCTTCTCCGACGTCCAGCCATCTGGAGCAAGATTGGTTATCCCATCAAGCAAAGCAATAGGGGAAACCGATCTCATTCCGCCGTCATAGGCGTGTCGTACCTTGTAGACGGCCGCCGCTGCTTGCTCAGGTGTATCAATCTGAGGAAAGACTATGCCAGCCGCGCCTTATGAAAGCAGTCAGAATGGGTGCCTCATCTACTGCGACGATGATACATACCTGCATCCAAAGCGTACGCTAACAGATCCGAGTCAGGGCTTGGAATACGGACAAGCGCACAAGTTTTGCCTTCGCTCGCGAAGTTGATTGTTTGTATGATAGAAACCAGATTCTCTGGGTTGGTTGCCCTACGACACTGTGTTAGGCCTCGACTTAGACGCTGTGCGTGAGCCGAACTTACACATGCAGAGTGTCCACGAAAACGAAATCAAAGCCTAGAACAGCTACTGTACGGGCCATAGATGTATGCGGGATTCCAAGCATGGCACCGAACAAATGTGCTGGCCCCTTGCTTGGCCCCTCATGATTGACCGCGCCGATGGCGGCGTTCAGGTTGGGGGGCTGAAATAGAGAGAGGGCTCTGTAACGGTCCATGGTGAAATTTTGGAGCAAAGACTTGGAAGAATAGGCTAATCAGCACTCCTCTATGCACTTCTCGACATGGAAATGTCTATCTCATTATATATATGTGTATAAATCAACAACGTCTGTGTTTTTGGTGCATCTTGATATGAGGAATATGTACATGTATCGTTCCACTCTTTTCGTTTGCAGGAGATGAAGATCCAGGATACCTAGCAAGGTTTAACAAGGCATGTAAAACAAGGTTGCTAGGCCTCAACAATACGTATATTTGCTTTCAAATTTGGTGGCGCGGGTGTGGTGAATCATGTCTCAGGTGAAGCGCAAGGGAAGAGTCAAATTCTGATGGAGAGAGTTTGGGTTTCTCTTCCAGCCTTCGAGTCTCTCCGCATCGATCGTGAGTCTCACCCAGCCAACCCATGCGCCAACTAACTAACGGGTAACGTTTTAGAAGAAGAACTGTACATAGCGGGCAGTGACTATCACAGAAGATTATGCAGCTTTGCGAATTGGCAAACCTCTCTTATCTCATCCAAGCCCATTAGTTGCTTCTGGATAGGTGTGCCAGTAGAAAGTTTTAGAAAAGGCTTAAAACGCCTCTATGCCGGTATGTGAAGTGATACAAAAGTACTGGCTGAGAGGTGTATGTATCTATCTTAGGTAGAACTAATGAATATCCTGAGATTATACGCAGGAAACAACGCCACGATGACGACACAGCGGTGACGGCAGTAAGATCACTGCCCAATCAGTTAGTGACACGATAGAAAAAAGCTCTTTGTTGCTAGGTAACAGGTTGAAAATCAAGGCAAATAAAGACATACATGCCTAATAATTGTCCCGTTATACATTCAAAAAAACAATTTCATGCACGAAGTATGAACCCTACCGGTATTCGCTTAGGAAACTAAGCAACGTAGCAATAGACGGAGGAGTCATTCCCGTCCTTACCAAACCCTGGTCCGTGGTGTGCTATGCATTCCAATCTAGCGCACATGCAAACCACCTTGGATCATCCGCCTGTAGATAAGAGCAAAGGTGAGTGGCCTCGGGAGCTGATTTGAGTGCATGCCTAGTAAGGTGGGTTGCAAAAAAAGTGGGATTCATATAAAACTAGTCAGAAATAAACGACCAGCTAGCTATGAGAAATGCTACTATAGAAGACTAAGTAATTATGTTGCCTACCCTGCTGGTACATAAGGAATCCCTAATTCTTTGCAACCCGCCTGCTAGTGCCCCAAGCTCCGTGTTGAGATGCTTGGATACTACGTACTCACTCTTGACCGCTGTCGATCACTTAGACAGGATTTGGAACACATGTATGCTTTCGTCCGGCCGATTGGCCACCCATATCATAGGACTTTTGAGGCCTGACGGGATATGCCAAGCATTCGGAATCCTTGCTTTCAGCTGGGCGATCTTTACCAAATAGATGTATTCCTCACCGCCCTCAATAGACGTCATTGCAAACGAAAATTTACGGATTCTTCTGCATGTTTAGATCCGAACATGGCTTGGCTACTGAGTAGCGACATTACAACTCACGAGTGTAACTCGTGTTGCAAAGTCTATTCGACTCTATTCTCTTACCAAATTATTCATCATTTTCTTCGCCAACCACCTCTGCTACGCTAAGATGGCCACGCACGTAGCGGTGCTCGACGATTATCACGGTCTTGCGTCTTCGCACTTTGCCAGGCTAGACCCTTCACAATATGCCATCCAGTATTTTCCAGCAACATTGCGACCTTACAACCACCCGGACACAACGCAGGCTGAGAAAGATGAACTGGTTCAAAGACTGGAGCCATTCCAAGTTCTCGGTAATCATTACCCCACCGGCTCTTACGCTCTCTCCTGCTGACATCTCTTATCTCCAGCAACCATGAGAGAGAGAACCCCATTCCCCAAAGAATTGATTGACCGTCTTCCTCGACTCAAACTGATTCTCAATGGTGGTCGTCACAATAAGGCCATTGATATGGATGCTTGCCGGTCACGAAACATCCTAGTCACAGGGAACGATGCCAAGATGGCTACTGTTTCTACCCTGGAACACATAATCACATTGATTCTCGCTGCTTGCCGCGATATTGCGGCTAACGACACGGCCGTAAAGACAGGAAAATGGCAGACAAGCCTCGTCACTGGCGTTACAGGCAAAACCCTTGGCGTCGCCGGCCTTGGGCGGCTAGGCAGCTCTGTTGCTCGAGTCATGAATATAGCCTTTGGCATGAAGATTATCTGCTGGAGCTCCAATCTGACCCAAAGTACTGCTGATGAACAAGCCAAGGCCCAGGGATTACCCGTCGATGGCCCAGACGGCGAGAAAACGTTTAAGTCTGTGAGTCGAGAAGAGCTATTCTCGTCTTCTGATATAGTGAGTGTGCATCTGCTTTTGTCAGACCGCACACGCGGCTTGATCACATCGGAGGACCTGTCGAGAATGAAATCTTCGGCATTCTTCATAAATACCTCCCGTGGACCTTTGGTCGTTGAAAATGATTTGCTGGAGATCCTCAAAGCAGGAAGAATCAGAGGAGCTGCGTTGGACGTGTTCAACATAGAGCCTTTGCCGGCGAACAGTGAGTGGCGAGATACGACTTGGGGCACAAGCGGAAAGAGTCGTGTGATTCTGACACCGCACATCGCATACGTGGAAGAGCAAGTCATGAATGGATTTCATGAGCATCAGGTCATGGAGTTAGACAGATGGTCGAAGGGAGAGCCACTGAGTAATATTATTAGTTAGTCAAGTAGTTAATAAGTTCTCTGGGTCATATACAATTCCAAACACAGGCCTCGGTTGCACACAACACTTATTGTTTAGATAGGTGGCCATCATACCATGGTATAACGCCATTACCTGAAACTTGAACCATTAACATCGTGGACGTCGACAGTAATACAAGCACAAGGAAAATACTTTATGCTTGATTACACAAAACTCCTTATTAGGTTGAAGCAGTAACATGGATTGGTGGTGTCTGCCTAATTCACAACTTCAACTACTTCAGCTCTTCCTGCGTAATTCCATCTCGATGTTTGCTAGCCTTCTCCTTATCTTACATTGAATTAAAACAAAAAGTCCTTCCACCTAAGTCCATTACTCCATTGATTACTACAAAGTAATGAGCCAAGTCCTTCATTTAACGCACCATTTGAAAGGTAGCCCCATTATGCTGTAGAGTTTTTGATTCTGGCTAGTTGCCCACTGACCTTTAGCACTAGGCAACATTCGAAGCTGCAGTATAACATCCAAGCTTTTCGCCATATCTTTCACTTCCTGTCCATCCTTGAGTGCAGCATGTGTCTCTTGACCAATGAGATGCAGACCAAGGCCAGTATAGCCCAACAAGACATCATGACCCAGACTACCCGGAATGATTCCATGAATGAGTCCATCACTCCATGCCACCAACCTTCTGGAAGGTGGTTTATCTCTTCTAAACCATCTAGGATACGTTGGATCTCCTCAGGTCCTCCTGACTCTTCTCCAAAGATCTCCCACAGCATCCTTTTTAGTGTGCTCTGGTAGGCTGCAGATGCCATGGTTATGCCAACAGTGCCACCTACGCTCCTAGCCAAAACTGTGATATACATTAGCATCTGGCGATGGGTAAGACTGGTTAGTACTTACAAACAGCAGATGTGACAAGAGCTTGCTGCGAGTGATCGACTGCTGCAAGACATGACACCGTTGCGATGGTCAATACCGTGCTGAAACCCCCGCCAACAAAGAACAAGGCGACAGAAGTCAGATATTTCGGACTGTTGCCGTCTTGTAGGGTTAATAAGACAGTGCCCAGAATCAAGACCACGGCACCCATGATCCCAAATGGTCTATACCTCCCGGTCCACGCCATGGCATATCCTGTTCCTAAAGCACCAATCGAGCCACCCAATGGCGACGGTAGGAACTTGAGGCCAGCAGTTGTGGCAGAGTCGCCGAGTACCTGGAGGTAGAAGGGCACATAGAACGTAGCTGCCATAAGAAGCATGGAGATGAAAAGGCTGGCTCCGCATGCAGAGACAACTGTGCGGTCCTGAAAGAGGGCTATAGGTATGATAGGTTGCTTCGCCTTTCCCTCCCACCAGATAAAGCCGGCGAAGCAAATCATCGAAAGTGGGATAGTCGTGAGGGGTAGGGGGTGGATCCATGGTACTGTGTTGCCTCCTGTGTTCAAACCAAGAAGTAGCAGTATCAAGAATGAACAAGTAAAAAAGACTCCAGGGAAGTCAATTCGAGCAAGGTAAGCCTTATCAGACTGCTTGGGCGGCACCTTGACTAATATCCATATGATGGGTATAATCAACAATGAAGGTGGTACTTGGACCAGGAAGGCAAGTCTCCAACCGACATCGGTGCGGTCATGGAACAATCCACCGATAACAGCTCCAATCATAGCGCCTACACCATACCATAAGTTGGCGATACCTTGCATAATGCCTCTTTTGCGCAGCGGCGTAAGATCAGAGGTCAGGAACGTAGCAATACTAATCATTCCACCGCCTCCGACACCTGCAATAACACGCCCGATGATCATAGTATAATGGTTAGTTGCGCAGCCACAGACCAAGTTGCCAAGAGCAAATAAGAGGTTACTCAAGACAAGACCAAGGCGTCGTCCGAAGATATCTGTCAGACGACCAGCAATAGGCTGAGTAGCTGCATTTGAAATGAGGTATGCTGTGGCGAGCCAAGAGAGCAGGCTAAGCGAGTTAAACTCGCTAGAGATAGAAGCTGAGAGGGTTGCAATGACAGTAGAGTCCAATGCGCCTAGGAAGATCCCGATCCATGCAGTGGTCATGATGAGGATTAGTCGTCCCAGTGGCGGCTCTTCGATGACGACAGTCCTCTCTTCTTCATCTTGTTGTTTTGCACAATAATCGCAGTGTGAATAGTCCTGCTCGTCATCCAGCAGCGGGGTTCTCTCGGTGGGGAGGTGAGAACTATGGATTGAGTTCATATGGGGTTCAGATGCCATAATGCTTCTTTGGGTCGTTGAGTACTTTGACGTGTGTACCGTACTGCTGGTGATAGAGGTGATGTTTAAGATGCAGACCAGATAGTTTAGGAGGGTGACCTTTTATGACATCTTCTTTCGTTTGCCATGTATGTCGACTCATATCAACATTGCGCAACGCGGCTGGAAAGTGGGCAGCGGAGATTGGTTACTCACTGATCAATGCACATGCTGCGTATCCCTTGCATAATACTTGCGTCGATGGTGATCGCCATCGGGGAGCAGATTGGGTCCCCGACCAGGCGTGTGGTATGCGTGAGAAAGAGTACAACCTCTTGACGTTTCTCGCGTAATATTGGCCAAGACATTAGTTCCAAGCGGCAGTTGATTGATGGCTAGCTGAGCTGATAATGATCGGAATATCAATTACCGCTTTGATCCCTGCAAGACACCCTTTTGAGGTTGATCCTAAGACACTTCGTGAGCCGCTGTGGGTACTGCTCATTCTGATGTCGGGTTGGAAATGCATACGCTTTTGAGCCAAAAGTCCCCCCTAGCGTACGCCCCAACTGACCCAAATAGGCAACGCTCGACATTTCCCGCCCGTAAAGAAAGTGGATATCTACTAGATATAATAAAATCAAAGGTGCAGAGGGACGGAGCGTTACCACCGGCCGGCAAGTTGGCGCCCGCTTAAAACATGAGAACACAGTATTGGGAGAGGCTGAACGATATCCCACCTCGGCTGGTTGGCATGCTTGGATATCAGGTCAGGGCTCCTTTTGCAGGGTATATAGATGGGATTAGCCCTAGAAAGGCCGTAGAACAGAAGATGAGGATAAAGCAAGCGGTCAATAGGTACTACATTAAGCTTTAAAATAGATACAGAAGTGGAATTTTGGAGTACTATGACTTCAGAAGAGACCTTTCGCAATATCTGTCACGCAGCTTGGTACCTGGAATATGCTGAGCTTGTCAACTTATGTTAGATATAAGCTTTGCCTAGAACGAACTGTCTAGAGACTCGTCTGGTATGAGATCTGCAAATGGCATCCAAAGAGCAGAAAACAATCCCACAGATGCAACATCAAAGCCTAAAGACGCAGACTTATCCAGCCATTCTGATGTCTCAATCCCCTGAGGTTCTCGCAGGCAGTCAGCTGCAGATGTGGAACCTTGCGAAACTATTTCATCGTTATGGAGTGACTTATCCACCATGATCCTCGCGCGGTCAAATAGCTTGTACGCCGCATTTATCGACACGTAGTACTTTCGCATGTCGTCCAGAGCTACCAAGCAAGGAGATAAATTGTGCTTTGCCAGTTTGCCGGACGAAGACTTGGATGATGCCGTTTCTAGAAAATGGACTGAATCGGCGGGCGGATAGTGAGCACCCTGGGTAGTTACCAGTTGATTAGCGGCGTTCTTATGTTCTATGATTCTGGGGATGTACGTAATCGTCTGGGCAAACTTTATCAGATCTTCTGCCATCATACAATTAATGGCATGGGTCGCATGAGCGGCTGCAGTCCGAAGCTTACTTTTTGCAAGCGCTTTCCAAGATTCCTGTAACTCATCTGGAGCTACCTCTGGTGCTTCGTGGAGAAATGGCCTGTACAGCTATGATAGCTACGCTGCGAATACTGCTTAGCCAATTTCTGTCTATGACGTTAGGGGCCATACTGAGTGCGAAGTCGGTATTGATATGCATGAGAAGCCAGTACTACACTCTGGTCATTGCTCCCGTCATGGATCAAGTGGGCTCGAATTTCATTCTCGCCTCTTTCAATGATATTTCTGGAAGGTCTGGTGCCTTTGATGGTATAGTTAGTTGTAAATATCCCCCATGATGCGCATTTTAGCCATATTCCAAGAAGTGTATCGAGCTGCGCAGGTACGAACTGCAGGTAATCAGATTAAAGGCTATGACTCGTATCATATATTCCGGCATCGGAGTTGAGCAATGATCAAGAGATATCTATCTGCAAGCTATACCTCACGGTAGTAGATGCACCACCGGATACGACGCTACTGGGGCCGAATGCCGTTTCGTGAGGGAGATGTCAGCATGTGAAAGCCTATCGTGTGAGATGAGCTGATAAAAATGCAAGTCGTCTATTATCTAGACTTTTCAAAGGTGAATGACAGCAGAGACCCAAACAGCGCTTAAAGATAACCGAGGCAGTCGCCTTGATAAGCAGTAGCTAGAGCTTAACGGATATTCCTATAAAAGGCATAATGGCTCAACAGACTGAAGACAGGCCAATTAATACATTAGGAACCAGAAGTAGAGAACGGCATTGCGTATCCTATATCTAGATTTTAAGATATAGAATAGAAGATAGAGCATTTAAAATGATAGAGAATTCTAAGGATGTTTTTAGAGTCTTAGGCTATTATCCACTACTTAAATAAACTGTTAAATGTAAACATAAAGGTTATATATTAATTATTATATTTAGCAACTCCTGTAAGATCTATATTAATTAGGGCACTAATACAGGGTAAAACTCCAGAGTCATTCTCTAACACGACCAGACGAGTCGAACATACGGCCTCTACCAACGAGGTTCTAATACTTGTTTTAAGATATTTAGCTGCCTCATTTCGGCAGATTTAACTCCTCAAACTGACTTCACAAACTATGAAGCTGCGACGACTCGACATAAGGCCAAGGTCTGTTATTAAATGTAAAGATTGCGCATAAATGCCGCTATTGCGATATCGGCTGTAACATTTTAATAGAAGAATTACGAAGTCGATCTACGTTGAATTAAGTACAGAAAACTCTCCTCGGCGTAGTAACCCGTCTTCACTCAGCACAATGTGGGGCAGGGCTTTTGAGACATGTGTAATACGGCAGAGACGAGAACCGACCGTGTTATAGCAGCGTATTTCCTGGTCCAAAGTACTTACTTGTAAAGGCCTATTAGGTCAACTCATTGTCAAGATATTGACCATTTCCAACATTGATTGATAACCAAAGCTTGCAACATGTCAACGGCATACTTCAACCATTTTCAGCATGCTATCAACTATTGAAGTGCCAGCTTCCTATTCATCACTGCCCTTCAAGGATATTATCGTTTCTCAAGTGCCAGAAGACTCGCCTGTCGCTACCAAGACTCTTATTTTAGCCTTCAACCGTCCTGATAAGCATAATGCTGTCACTGAGAATCTTCTCACAGAGCTTGAGACAGGCTGTTGACTTATTTATCAAGACGAGCGAGTTCGGGCGGTTGTTCTGACTGGTACAGGGAGGGCCTTCAGTGTGGTAGGAGATCTCCAGACTGGCTTTTCTGGTCTGTTAGCTCATCAAGCGAGTCGACAGTCTATCGATAGATATGGAGACCAGTATATGACCGCTCAATAATTGAACTATATGAACGCTAAAACGATCTTACAGGGGAGGGAAAATTGCTCTGGCAATAGCAAGCTGCACTAAACCCACTGTTGTCGCCATCAATGGTCATGTAGCCAACTTCGGGTTCACAATAACCTTCCCTGCCACCATCCATGTAGCCTGGGATAGAGCAAAAGTCGCTCAACCTTTCGCACGTCTGGGTTTGAGCCTCGAGTCGTACAGTGCCTATTTCCTTCCACGGTTAGTTAGACTTGCTCAGGCAATGCATATTACCACCACCGGTGATACCTTCGTCAGTCCTTTATTCTCAAAGCTCCTCTTGACTCTATAAGAAACTCTATCGTACCTTGTCGAGCTTACCTCCAGTATTGCAGGGAGTGGATCACTTAACAGTGCTAAGCTTATGAGAGACATGCTGGTATGTAAATCCGAGACCCCAGAAGAAATGTATACGTTGGAGTCCAAGATTTTCATCTCACTTGTGGATTCCAAGGATAATATGACAGGTATTAGAAGTGTTACAAAGAAACAACATCCAGACTTCAGTGGGACATTCAATCGAAAGGCTGTGCCTTTCTGGCCTTAGTGGGATGCCGACGAGAACGAGCTTTCAACTTCAAAACTTTGAGTGCTTCGCCAAATTATTCAAGATAGAATCATCACTACTGTTCTGTTTCATTCACGTACTCTGTAATATAAAAGAGTAATGGGGACTGCTGATCAGATCGATCGCCCAGATTAGGTTATCCCTTATGCACCTAATTGACAATGAAAAACACATCCTCGAAAGGATTGGTCCCTTCATTTAACAATGAAGCTGCCCTGATGCTACATCCTTGTAGCCCAGATGATAAGTGCCAGCGACAAAACCGCGGCATCATGAGTTAGGCATATACATACCATTCTGACACAATCTCTAACTTCACAATATCCAGAGCACTGACTCATTGCAGCGACCTCACTGACTGTCTCTCCAACTTCCTCCATACATGTTGGGCATCTCTAGCGTCTAGTCCTCCCCCTAGAATGCCTCCCAAGCTCTCTCGATGATGCTGCCTGCATCTTTTCGTTAAATGATTCGACCCCAGCCATAAAAGAGCCGGTCAGCACCGGAATCGCTGGGCGTGCTCAGTGTCAAGTTGATACCGCTTCCATGGAGCTTCTGGATAGAGTACCAGTCATCAGTTTGGCCTGCGGTGACCTTGCCACCAACTGCCGGCCAATAGGTCGAGCCAATCTTGAGCTCGCGCATGGAATCGGTCAAGGCGCGAATGTATCGAACAAAGTTATTCGTGCTATTGGCGTCGCTATAATTGAGACCGGTGTCCATTGGCGCACCGAACTCGGTTGTGACTGCGCGAGAAGCGCAATTACCCAGGCCGCTTTTGTAGGCCTGAACCCAGCCGTTGTAATTTTTCGCGCCGGTGAAAAAGGTGTAGACATGGTAAGACAGCAAGGTCCCATCCAAACGGCTATCGTCACAGACGGGCTGAAGATTCTGGCAATAACCCGTGCCGCCTATGAGGATTCGCCCCTTGGGCAGCGATGAGTGTCTGGCGACCCAGTTGGCAGCTACGTTGGTCCACTGAGCGGCGCTATAGCCGTGCGGTTCGTTCATGGGTTCGAAGTAGATGAGGCTATTGCTGTTGTACTGGTCTACCACAGCGTCCCACATAGTGTTCCAGGCGTTCAAGTCGACGATCTTGCCTCCCGAAGCTGCGCCGTCTTCCCAGTAACCCAAGATCACCTTGAGGTTGTGCTCAGTGGCGGAATCGATCACTCCAGTGTAGGCATCCCACCAGGTAGAATTGACCGTGATTGTGTTGACTGGCAATCGGATGGTGTTAATGCCGAGATTGTCCTTGAGACCGGTGTAGATAGCGTCGGCCTTGGTTCGGACGGTATCATAGTCATCGGACTTGTCTAGACCGCGGAGGACTAGTGGGCCTTTCACGAAGTTGTCTCCAAGGACAGCCCAATTGACCCCCTGAAAATTGCTGGTGTCGGCACTGACCAATAGTCCGCCGGCCAACGCGGCCAGAAAACCAGTCTTTAGGATACTCGGCATGGTATTGATTTTATGTCGGCTGTATATGAAGTTGCTAGGGTGGGTTGATGTTTCAAGTTGCTTGTGGAATGACTTCTCTCGTAGAGTTATCAAGTCGTTATTATAGATTTCCCTGACTTATATACAACGAGTTGAACCCTCAATGAAGGGGCTGGGCATGGGGTGTCTGGACACCGATACTCTAGCGCCGGACCGATATTCAATGAATAACCCGATAGATAGGCCGTTCATGTGCAACAGCAATCTCCCGAATGATGGCTACCTTGGGCACCCTATGCAGCATGCTGTGGTGAGGCACTGCTTGGGTTCGGTTCTAGTCGAGCCGAGTGTAATTCCTTGTAGCGGTGGCGAACAAACTGCCAATTGGCGCCACGCTTGTTGGACCAGGGTCCTTTACCCCAGAATCTCCCAAAAAGGTTGCCACGGGCCCATTTATCCTCGTTTATGCGGGGAAATGGTCCCGAGATTACGAAATTACTCTAGAGAAGCGCGGGGAATCAGGAGAAAATTGCTCATATTGCATCGGGGGCGACTTCGACCGATGCTGGCGATGTGGATTGTTCGATTTCCCGAGCCTATCAGAATCAATGTCCCTTTTTCGGCAGCAGCATTCATTAGTCCGGTAGCTACTAAGCCATTCGCTCAAACCACGTAATGTTGAGTGTACGTCTACCCAGTGTTGTACTACGCCAGTGTGTCGCCATTGCCGCCGTTCTATGGCGTAATGAGTCGCCGTAACAGGAAAACCTTTCTCTGCCTACTCGCAGTATGGACGCTTACATATCCTGCCTCGCTCGAGGACGTGCAGCACTTGACCGCATTGGAGACGATAGCCAGCATATGGCTCCAGATCTGGTCGTGGCTATCGCTCAGCGAAGTGTGGCGTCAGTTTGCCTTGAGCTCTGTTAATAACGTCCGGTACTATTCGATCTTGCAGCTATTTGCCGCGCAGCTGTGCTCCTGTGTCCGCCCGCGCAGGGTGGCAACGCGACTTGCCGCAATTATATATGTTGAGTTCTGTTAATTTATTAGATATTAACCTAGATAAAGAAGTTTATTCTAAGTTTAAAATAGGGAGATGTCAGCATGTGAAGTCCGATCGTATGAGATAGGCTGATAGCGATGCCGTTCCAGTGCCAGGGGCCCAGGCGATCTTCAGCATCTGCATAGAAATGCCCCATGAGAAAGACTGATTGAATCAATGCGATTTTGTTCTTCTCATAGTCTGCATCGTACAATGTCTGTAGGCCATGTCGGTCAGTTAATCGTATCGGGGACCAGGAGAGAATACCTTTGCTCGCTGAAAGGCATTGCGTTTGAACGTAAGAGGATATTGGAAGAGGTTCATCAAAAACAGACTCTCCTCAACAAACTGACAAGTCAGTGTGTATGTCTTCCTCCGAAGTAACAACGAACTTACAGTTGCAGCGCACATAAAGACTGACCACAGAAGTAGTAAACTGAGTTGGCCTTTACTATAGGCATTGAAGAATTCTTGAGGATCGAGGACCGGTTCGAAGGAATGACAATGATGAAAATAAGCTTTGATGAGAGCTTCTTGGAGTGGTTGGGGAGGCAAGGTAAAGCAACCTCTCCATCGGAGAAACTCAATTTCCTCTGGTTGGAGGGACTCTAACGAAGGCATGGCAACAAAAGAATGATTGCTGTCTGTTAATCTTTGGGGTTTACAAATATCTATCACGAAAGCCGGCCCTCTTTTATCGCCTAGGATTTGTCAACATTAGAGGCTATCGGGCTTGATAGATGGACTCTATCAGCATACCCGGGTAGAAGGGAACTCGGTTGCCATCGCTTTCATGCTCTTCAAGTGTCTCGGCTCATGCCGATGTGGCATTTGCGATCGGAGGGGTTTCAACTTCATCGTGGTGCTCAGCCTGTATTGTTTCATCGACTTCTGCATCGAGTGCTACAGTTATTCCGCCGTCATTGGTGTTCTGGCCGACAACGATAGTGTCAGGGTTAGAAGTAGCAGATGAAGCATTGTAGGCTTGCTGTGAGTGTTACAGGGATAAATCATTGGGTTCATCAGTCATCGAGGCCCAACGAGATGGGTTGATTTCTCTCGCTGGGCCGGAAGTATCCCAGTGGGGGCTCTCGCTATGCGAATTGCGGAGTTGTGCTGCCGAAGGAGTGTGTTCCGAGGACATAGAAGTATCTTGCCTTCCCGGATCAGCCATTGGAGGCAGGACATCGGTATTTCTGTGTTAGTCAGCTATGAATACCGGTGATCCGAAGATGAGGCAAACCGACCGTCGCGGCTTGTGGGTCTTGATCTCACAGGGAATGTTGTCCACAGCGCAGTTGGCACAAGGGGGCCCAGATAATGTGATAGTGCACCTGACCTTACGACTATTGCAGGCTTTGCAAGCTACATATTCCCGCTTATGGGGTCTGCCACTATTCGACGGCATCGCGCAAGTTATCTATTATCCAGACTCTAAAAGGTGAATAACAGCAGAGACCTAAATATTGCACAAAGATAGGCAAGGTAGTTAACCTAAAGAGTAGTTATTAGGGCTTAATAAATATCCTTATAAATAGCATAATAGCTTAATAGATTAAAGAATAGCTAATTAATATATAAAGAACTAACTTTATAATAATAATATTTATAAAGATAATAATCCTGCTCCACTTTTACTACGTCTAATCATTAACTTATAACTGCTAATTCTGAATTTCTATTCCAAACCATACATCAACCTTTAATCCTGCTTCAATCCGACCTTGCCTGTCTTTCGTAGACCGGCTCCCGCGATAATAACACATACTATCATAAAGGCAAACATAGTCCAGAAACTTGCCCGGTATCCCTCCATAAGAACCTCAGAAGACTTCCTTCTGTCATAGTCTTTAGCCACTAGCATAGAAACCACTTGCATAACAGCCAAGCCAAAGGAACTTCCAAACTGAGATGCAGTATTAAAAACAGCACCAGCAATAGATTGCTTATCCTCAGGGAATATATCAGTAACAATAATTAGACCTACAGTAAAGAGCACATCAACAGAGAATGGCATCAAGAGTTGGGCAAAGAATGCGCTGGCCCAGTAAGACCAGCTTGGCTGGATAGTTGCCATAAGTAAGGGGGAGCCTGCAGAAAGGAGGGAGGTTATAACGACAAGCCATAGTGCTGGAACCTTATGCACAAAGAGGCCAGTGGAGAAGTTGAGAGCCACTCCAACCGCCATGTTTGGGAGAATACGAATCGCGGCTTGAAGGGCCGACAGATGCTGAATTTCTTGGAAGCTATGATTTGGGTCAGTTATCGATTCCCATTGTTGCAGTGGGAGAAAAGTTACAAGAGACTAGCAAAGAGTTCTAGTGAGGTCACCACGCCAAAGGACAAGGCAACAGTGGCGCAGATACTAGCAAATGCCGAGTTTTCCCAAAATGAGTTAGGGATAAGAACTGACTGGTCTGAATTATGCTGGCGATGCATCCAACCGATAAACAAAGGTAAAGCCAAAACC
The DNA here is from genome assembly GCF_900067095.1 of Fusarium proliferatum ET1. Lineage (NCBI taxonomy): Eukaryota > Fungi > Ascomycota > Sordariomycetes > Hypocreales > Nectriaceae > Fusarium > Fusarium proliferatum. The sequence continues at coordinate 60,198 of NW_022194799.1, read as the reverse complement.
CCAAGACAGAGAATAACGATGGTGGCAGGCTCTTTGATGCGGTGGACGTCCGTACTGATGATGCTGTGAAGTTGGTTAGCGGCAATCGAGACGAGATATCAAAGCACTTACGCGAGGAAATACGAAATTAGGGCCATGAAGGCTGAGGCAAGCAACGCACCGACCCAGTCAACCTTTGTCTTCAAACTATGCACAATGTCCTGAGTCCCGAGTGGAGCGGACTTAGGTAAGGACCAAAAGCCAACAGCTGAGAGTAGCAGAGTGATGCCTCCATAGAGATACCATGCCGACCGCCATCCAATCGTGTCAACCAGAACACCACCGATAACGATGCCAAATGAGAAGCCGAGCGGTTGACTTAGCCCGAGACAAGCAAAAGCAAAGTTGCGTCCCCGACCGCGGGGTAAGATCTTGGTGACAAGGGATACAGAGCTGGATAAGTGTAGAGCCAGGGTAACACCTTGCAGTGCTCTCAGGACAACCAATTCCTCACCCTTTTTGATAAATGCACATGCAAGCATGAGGGCGCCGTGAGTGATGCATCCAAGTAAGTCAACTGATCGTGGACCCAAGATATCAGCAACAGAACCAGCAAGAAGCAGTGTAGACGCTGTCGCCAGCCCAAAAACAGAAGCGGGCCAAAATGCAAGCGACTGGGGCAAATTGAGGTCTTGTGTCATTCGAGGGAGACCGACAACAATGAGACCGTTAGCAGCACTGGAAGCAAAATTGACACCAGAGAGCTGGAAAGTCACGGCCGCCTTCCGGAGGCGCGAGGCTGGTCGGACATGTTCGCTTTCGGAACATTGAAAGACTCCATCGGTGCCGGGCGATTGAGTGTCGCTTCCAGACTCGGGTGCCAGTTTTGGAATTGGCGTCAAGACCAGGGCTTCCGTTTGAGTCGCCATGTTGGTTCGGCAATGGCTTTGAAAGAACAGGTGACTAAGGAAGGTTGATATGCCAGTCGATAAGAGCCATCACATAAATATGGCCCATGAAAGCCGCTGACTCTTGCGTGAGTCATGGCGGCCTGTCCGTTCTTTCGCGCTTAAGAATGTGTCGACCGCGCCCTTCCATAGTGGAGAAAATGTGATACCCGTTGGCTCGAGCCGGGGGAGGCCAACTAAGCTTATTTGGGCATAAAACCGTGAGATATGCATAAATAACCTTTTCCCCAGCGAGGCGAGGCGGCCTGGCGTCGAAGCTAAGGAAGAGTCAGACGCTGGCTTGGCGTAGTGAAAAGGGCTCCGCTCCACCTTCTAACATTACAGACCCCTACAGACTGTAAAGTTAGTCTCCTGTCGTTCGAGCCTCACGTCAATCGTTGGTCTAAACGGTCCCACAGTATTTTGACGTCGACTACACCCTACTCCGTAGACGTAGAACGCGAGCGGGACGCCCAACCCACAAGACGAGAAGTGACTTGACAACATAGCTTGCTCAGAACTCGAAGTCCATTTCACAAGTGATGCTTAGTGCTGTATCTGACACTCTCCTCCGAGATGGAAGGGCTGATACTCTTTCCGAGAGGCCGGGTGAGCATCGTGACCGTGCCACGGCGACTGAGGAGATAAATCCTGACCAAAGGCAAGTTCACAGACAAGCTGTACAAAATGTGCATAATTCTATGTCTATCTTTGACTGCGAACCCCGTCACGGCAGCACAGATTACCAGGACTATGATAGGCTTGGGCTTGGAGGTCATCTAGACTCTGCCCCAATGATGTCTGACCTCCTCTCTCACTCGATCGATTTGCTTGACGACGACATGCTCAACGCAGTGACTGAGAACCAGTCTGAAATTGTAATACTTGGCACTGAGTGTGTGCGGGCCCCCGAATCGGAGTCTTCTGTGAGTCCTCACAATCTCCAACCGACCACAAAGATAGGGACCCGATTTTCTCGAGAGACCAACGGCATACTGAAGGCCTGGTTCTCGCGAAGAACAGATAATCCATATCCCAGCAGAGCGGAGAAACAGCAACTTCAGCAGCAGACTGGACTGAGCAGTCTGCAACTCACAAACTGGCTCGCCAATGCTCGTCGACGCTCTACACTATCCTCGAGGGGCCCATCTCCTGGATCGCTTGCGCAGCTCTCCAATCTTAATACCGGGGAGTCTATTTCAAGACCTAGCACTCCGATGGTACAGCCCCGCCGGGGCCCCCTGGGACGTTGGATTGACTCCCCTCCCGAAAACGAGGCAGCGGATGCAGCTGACATCGCTCGCGCACTCAGTTCGCTCTCTCAAGGTGACCCCATCGCTATACTGAGAGTCTATACTTGCAAAATCTAATAACGCCATAGACACCCACACCTCACGATCATTGCGAGGCGATCCCGAGCAGTACTAGTCCGCACAAGACTCTGCTTCCAACAGCGCAAACACGACAAGATCTAGCTGTAAGTCTGGGTCGCTTGCTGAATCAAGGTCTTCATCTTACACCCGCGCCTTGAGGACAAGTCCTAATCGACGACATGGACGGGTGCGAACATTCCGCCGCCGTAGTCGAGGAAGACAACGGGAGGCGATCCAGAGGAAGCACACCCTAGGAACCGCCATCGGGCCCTATCAGTGCACATTCTGCACCGAAACATTCGACACCAAGCACAATTGGTAAAGACACGAGACGTCGATACACCTCCCGCTTGAGACCTGGGTCTGCACCCCTCAAGGTCCCCGTACCACAAAAACCCAGGCCCAGCAGATATTCTGCTCATTCTGCGGCATCAATGACCCAGACGAAGATCATGTTGAGACGCACAACCCGAAATCTTGCCAGGAGCGGACTTTTAGCCGAAAGGATCACCTCAGAAAGCATCTGCGCTTAGTTCACAATGCTACGCCGGTGGAATGGATTATTAGCCAGTGGCGGACACCTCAGCTACAGGAGCGTTCAAAGTGCGGCTTCTGTCATAGAGCCATGGAAACATGGGCTGGCCGAGCGGATCACCTGGCGGATCATTTCAAGATGGGTCACACGATGGCCCAGTGGCAGGGTGACTGGAGCTTCGAGAAAGCTGTGCATGATCTCGTAGAGTCTTCTATTCCTCCATGTAAGTGTCTGGTCTTTATAGAACCCTAGATAACTGTTGAAAGTCACTCATTCCCGAGTAGATCTGATTGCAAGCGAGAGCCAGACACCATTTCCATTCAGAGCCAGCGTGGCTCCGGCCGACTCACCACGGAATGCGTACGAGCTGATCCATTTGGAGCTGACTCACTTCATTCAGAGGCAAGACGCAATACCCGTGTTCGATATGTTGCAGCTGGAGGGCTGTCGCATCATACTTGCCGCCGAGGGTCTGATGCGAGGCGATGCTCACGATGAGGTAGAGGCTGGGTCTTGGCTTAGAGACATATTCTTTTCCAACAACGACATATCCCAACGGGCCCGCTTCAGCCCTCTGAGGTCCAAAACAGAATCCTGTCTCGTCGTCCCAAAGCTACACGGCCAGAGGCAGCTGTTTGATGGATGCCCTCTCGAAGCCCAGTTACGAAACTTCATGCTGGATAGCGCATGGTCCGGGCAGGCCATGCCCAGCGATGCCGAGCTCAGGGCAGAGGCCTGTCGCATCGTCTCCGAGCTAGGCTCGTGCTTCACATTTCTGCTCGAGGACGCCGTCGCGACCTGGCTCACGGCTCTAATTGAGTCAGCCCCCGGATATCTATCTGCCTTCCGCATGCGTGTCCAGATAGAGGCAAATATACGTACTCCCTCCGATGGACAAAATGCATCTTTTGGCGGTCTTTGCGGTGCGGCACACTCGCTTCAGGATGTGATGCAGCCTCCAACCTCGATCACGGCCGAGCCTATCCGACACTTTCCCAATGGTAATAATCTTGGCAACGGCTTAGACTTCTGCGGGCGTCAAGAAGGATCCCTAACTGATAACATGTCATTGGCAAGGGACAATATACTACGCAGGCAGAGTAGGACTTCTACAACTTCACAGAGTCCTCAGGACCACCGCCCATCGTGGATCAAGGTCAACCTCTACTTCCTAAACGATGCCAACTATCACCGTTGGCTAGGGCGAGAGCTCGGGAGATGGGTTCTTTCAACCACGTCGCTAAACAACCCCAACAGCCACATACCCTCAGACGAAGAGCTCCGCCACCAGGCCCGATGCATTTTGTACGATGAGTAAGATATGATAACCCCCAAGCCCCAACCATTCTGACGGTCCTTGCTAGCGACGATCCCTGGAATCATACTCCGGCAGACAACGCTGAGTGGCTGAGGCGGTTCAAGTGTGAGTTCGATATAAGCGGTACGGCGGCCGAAGATGGCAGTTAATTCAAAACCTTCGATCAGATGTGTCTTGGGCAGTTATGGGAGGTAACATCGATGTGCAAAGGAAAAAAAGGATTAAACGTGGTGTGTAGAAAACTAGGTCATGGTGATAGGCTTTAGACACACGAGCGAGACAATGATCATAATAATGTCATACTGCGTGCAACTCCTGAAATGTGAATCACTTAAACCGTAGAGCTATAGACAGGCATAGCCAAGACCTTGGCACACATGCATCGACAATGAACGCGCCCCGCAGGTTTAATAGCGTTTGAGAATGGTCCTAGTCAACACCCAATCTTGTCAATCGCGCCCTATCGAGTCCAATCCATGGGTGACAATGTGTCCAGGGGCAGTTCGGAAGATGCTCACACTTAAAAATCGCCCCTGAGAAGCTTTCGTCTCGGCACCCGTTTTCAGTGTGCATCATAGCCCCGGCCATACCAGTTTGCCCTCTTGGTTGAACGTTATGTCTCCTACAGCATGATCGAGGTGAGTAAGTTGAGATGAGTGGGGATAGGGCTGAAAAGAATGTTATTGATCCACCCTAATTTTGACGACCTGGGCGCTCTAGTTGACAGGAAAACTTGAGAGGTGACAGACTGGGTGATATATAATGAAGCCCCTCTGTCGCAGTTTCCATCTCTTCTGTCAACGTCTCATTATTGTCAAGGATTGTATCTCTTTGCCAGCTCGCCAGCATGTCGACGCAAGATGCAAGCGCCCGAGTAGCAGACTCGTTCAGTATATCAGATACTGATGAAGCTCAAAATACCTCGGAAGGTCCACACGAAACATGTGAGACCCAGATGAGACTATTTGCTTGTGTTTTGGGGTCTTCAATGTTCCTAGCATGTTCTTTTGGCATGTCCCAGCTCCTGGCCTTGCTGGGTGCGAACTAACTGGATACTAGGATGGATGCAGTCTATCGGCGCGATCCAGTCGTACCTTGTCCTCCACCAACTCAACGACTACGCAAACCGAGACGTGGGGTGGATTATCGGAGTCTAATCTTTCCTTAGTCTTCTGTTAGGTCTTCAAACCGGGCCGTTGATGAACTACTACGGGCCCCGAGTCCTGGCTCCCGCTGCTATGAGCTTTACCGTCCCCATGTTCTTCTTTCTTGCCGAGTGTGAGGGATACTGGCAGTTTATGCTGGCTTTTGGGCTTCTGGGTGGGGTTGGTGCTGCAACTACGTCTACCGTGGCTGTCTCGATGGTTGCCAAGCTCTTCGATCGTCGTCACGGCACTGCAATGGGGTGTGCTCTTGGAGGCGCCTGTCTCGGCGGCGTCATCTTTCCGATCTTGCTGCAGCGCACTTTTCCCCATCTGGGGTGGGAGTGGTCACTGAGAATTGTGGGCTTCATAGTCCTTGGTCTGATGTTTGCTGGCTGGTTGTGTCTGTGTTGGTCGGCGAAGCTGCTAAACCCAACCATGGCATCTCAGGCCAAGACAGCAATGCCGAACTTTACCGCCTTCCAATCGAAAGATTTCTTATTCATTACCATTGGTTTTTCCGCTCTGGAATTTGCCATGTTCGGGATCAGCGGCCTCCTCCCTACGTTTTCCTCCAAGGCCGGTTACGGCGAAGATGTTGGCTTCATCCTCCCAGCTTTATCTAATGGATGCTCACTTTTTGGTCGAATTCTTCTTGGATTTGCAGCTGATTTCTTAGGCCACTTCAATGTCCTCGTTTCCATGATCCTAGTAACGTCGATTTTCACTGCAGCGCTTTTCGTTCCCCTGCCCCCCTATACGCATTTGCCTCACTCTGGGGGTTTGGTTCTGGCTCATGGCTTGCCATGACACCTGGTAAATCCAGGATACTAGTCTTGACTATGCACACTAACTCAGACCCAGTTTGCGTCAGCAAAACGTGCGAGCCTGCTGCGTACGGCAGATACTACGGTATGTTGTGTAACTAATAATTGTTGCTCGATGCAAGTTCTGACGTGATTCCAGGGACAATGACTTTTTGCGTCAGCTTGGCAGCTCTGATGGTGGTCTCGGTGCCAGGTAAACTGTTGGACAGGTTTGGGCACAAAGCTGCGTCGAGTGTCTTCCTGTGTATTGTCCTCCTAGGAGGAGTTTCTCTCTATGTTGCAAGATTTTTCCTTATTAAGAGGCTATTAGGGCTAGAGATAGTAGTTTAAAATACTTTAGTAACTTAAGATCTCTATGATACATATTACCAAGCTTTAGCCCTAATCTTTAAACTAAAATATTAAGGCTCTTATATAATTCTGGGCAGGACAACGTGTACACGACCCAAGGGGATTAAACCATATGCCTGATACGAGCTGTGGACCCGCGTGCTTTCGTGGGATGAGAAATGGTTATATGCTATGACTCAGTTCGTCAAATCCGGTGTTTTCCGCCCAACTGAGTTTGTGCTGCGACCTAACAAGAGGCGCAAAAAAGCCAAGGGACATGAGAAACAGGAAGATAAAATACTCAAATCAGTTTATGCATCATCTGTGGCTCGCTACGTCTTCAAGAACAATAGACCCATCATCCCACCAGAGGAGGCCCTCCGAAAATGCAACCTGCTCGCTGATGATGAGACTAGCTTGGCAGATATCGCGACTACAAGGGCGAGTAATCTTGAGGTTGGAAGGCTCGAGGCAGGCTGGGAAGCAATACATAATTGCCTTCAACCGACGTGACTTGCTTTAGGGTGGTATTACTGCGCATATTGAAGCATTAAGATACTGTCTATACTATGCCTGGTATTAACTAGTAATTTTAGTAATTGCTACTATAGTTACCCTAAATAAGCATGTTGACTTGATCGCCCAGTAAACAGATTGGACTAGGTCCACTAAGTCTAAGAACAAGGCCCCACTACATATAATGACACGAATAAGACGCACTTGCTCGCGCTAAGAGAGCGGCAAGTTGAAGTCTTTTACCGATACTAAAGATTTACCGATTCCCTCCGTTTTATATCAGCCACTTACTCCCTTAATTCTTTTATCTCAGTCTAGCCCCTACTCATTTTCATCGCCCCCTCTTATCGTAACCAGTTACAACATGCCGCCCTCTACTACTCGCAGCAATACACGCCGATATCGTTCCGATCCCTCCAATTTACCCCGGCAGAAATCCATCGCGTGAGTTTCAAGTAGCTACGAAGACCTCAGACGCTGTGCTAATTCGCTTCTGTCTTCCATCTAGGTGTCGTAACTGTCATGCTCGAAAGATCAAATGCTCTGGGAACAAACCGTGCAACAATTGTTCTTTGGCATCTGAATGCGTGTATCCAATGCGAGATCGGCAGATCAGGGTAAACCAAAGGTATTATCCTCCCCATCGCTGCCTCGCTCTAGATTTGTCCTTATTCGTCATTTTATGTGGTATTTCAATTTGTTGGAGAAATAGCCTGTTTGCTGTGAAACTCACATGACATAGTTTTCTTGACCGCCTCCTTCAAGAGAATGAGGAATTACGTGCCCAGATCCATCCTGAGTCGGCACAACCCAGAAATCCAGTTGGACCCTCGCAACCGGCTCCGACATCTAGCAACCATCTGCATGTTACTGAAGAGAAGATACTGGAAGAAATAGACTGGTTCGCCCAAACGAGAACTTCTGATACGCCCATCTGGATAGGCGAGATCTCCGATGCAGCGTTTGCGACTCGGTTCCGACAATTTGCCTCGTCCTCCCAAACACCAAGTCACATCCCCCGCACACAGTTCGCATCCGACGACGACCTACGCCTACTGGTCTCTACGAGTCCATCCTGGCCGACACCGCCACGCGCCAGGCTGTTAGTTCAGACAGCGCTTAAATTCCTCCGTTACAGCTATCATGTAGTAAGGCGCAGCGAGGTGCTCTCCGTCTTGGACGTGTTCTGTTCAGACCCTGGCAACGCTGCCCTGGGCCCTGTTGCGAAAGCCAAGATGTGGGCATTGTTTGCACTTGGCGAGTTGCGTTCAAGTAAATGTCTAAGTTCTAGCAAAAGACTTCCTGGGTTGGCGTACTTTGCAATCGCTAGCGATACGGTTCGTCTGATCAACGAAAGGCCACAGCTTGATGTGATCGAAACGACCTTGATCCTGGTAGGTTCTCTTATGAATCATCCTCCTTCATACTGACGGATAGTCCAGACTTTGTATTCTCTCGAAGCAAACCGCCGACACTCTGCATGTACACTTATTGGCTCAGCCTTGCGCCTCTCGACCGTGATGGGCCTCCATCTCAGCATTGGCGACACCTATCTTGCAGATCCTGAGCTAAGGGAGCACCGCATCCGAGTCTGGTGGTCAGTCTATATCCTCGATCGTCTATTATCCTCCAAGATTGGGCTTCCGCTACTGATATCGGACGATGATATCTCGATCGATCTGCCCTCCAATGGTCCTTCTCTCACCTCGGAAAACTTCGGCGATCATGCTCACTTTTTGGCTATTGTACGACTTGCCAAGATCGCCGGGAATATCTCTAGGTCTCTCTATGTCAGGACACCTCAACACGGTACATTTCTTCAAAGGGTTGCAAGAATTCGAGAGGAGCTTGACCACTGGAAGGCAGAACTACCAGATCAGGCAAAGGTTGACTTCAGTCGTACCGACGAGACCGAGGAACACTCCCAGTCTGCTATCTCTAGATTGAAGGTGTCATTTAACCAGGTATGCTGTTCATGAATTACTCAATCTCAAATTAATGGCATCCATTACATATCCTTGCCTGTATATCCGAGTCATACTTGGGTTTGCTAACTCTTCTAGTTATTCATCTTAGCAACGAGGCCTGTACTCCTCTTCTGCTTTCGTCGACATGTAGATGAGGCTGTGGCCACGTCGAGAGGAAACCCTCTTCCAGATGCAGCGCGGGAAACAGCAGATGCGTGCGTCAGCACTGCTCGACAATCATGCCAGCTATTGTTGCGGTCCTGGGTAAATGGCGAATTCCACACCTTTGATTATTCTTACGTACAGCACCTTTTCTCTGCTGCGGTTATCCTCGCGATAGCGAGCACACTCGGTCAAAATACCTCGAAGAACGATAGAGAAGAGTTCGACATTGTTGTAGGCTTTCTACAGCAACTAGAAGAGAATGGAAATCCTGCAGCTATGGAGTTTTATGCTCACATCAAGGAGATACAGGTGGTCCTGGAAGCATGGGGTTCTACACCATGTCAACCAAATAACTTGCCGACATCGGGAGACCTTGGCTCATTAGAAGTCTTCCAGTCCGCAATGGCCAATCAATCATTGGAAGTCCCTGCTTTACATAACATAGAACATGGTCCTCAGGCAGCTGATGGCTCACCTCTGAACCTTTCATTTCTTGATGACTGGATCTACGACAATGCATTTCAACAGATATGCTGGCAGGAATAGTGTAGGACTGATTAATGGAGTTTCTCGTGATGCTAGACTATCTTGTCGATAAAAGACCTTATTGAACAATCCTTCGTATCTATTCCTTGCGCTGTAAAGTGTGATAACCAAGCTTCTCTCTCGCTTCAGCAATAGTAGATCCCTTGGATATCATTTCTCTGATACCTTGCTCACTCTTTTCAATACGACTAGCAATTGTAGCCACCTCGCGAGCTCTGTCTCGCGGCACGATTACAACCCCATTTGCATCCGCTATAACAATGTCTCGCGGGCTGACCCGTACTTTACCGACGCCAATCGATTCATTCACCCCTTCAACCTGGACTCGATCCTTGCCCGTCCGCATCCAGCGCCCAGAGGAGAAAATTGGGTAATCATTGCCGATAGCACAGACATCACGGCACATACCATTAATAACTGTCCCCGCAATACCACGCAGGCCAGCATACTGCGTCATTATATCTCCCCAAACAGTGCAGTCTATACGGCCACCGTTATCGATCACAACGACATCGCCTATAGCCACGTCGTCGATGAAATCACCAACGCTTCCGGGAGGGTCACTGGCGGGTCCGTAACGAACTGTAAAAGCGGGCCCGACTGTCGTCTTGCTGTAATTCGTCAAGGGCATGATGTCAAATGCCTGTCCTGGAATACCAAGCTTGTCGAGGGCATCTGAGACTCCTGGGGTATCAGAATTGGCGAATAGACGAACCAGTTCTTGGTCTTCGGGAGTAGCTTCTTTGGGGTTTTGAGGTTTGTGAGGTCTGCTGGGAGCAGTCGAGGATCCAATGGCTTCGAATTGTGTGTCATGCATGACTTCTGCCACAGAGCGACCGCTTCGCACTTCTTGAACCATTGCATTCTGGCGACGGTCGATGCGCTCGCCCAGTTCCAGGACATCTTCGATACGATCGGCAGGTATGAAAACCACACCGCAGTTATCTGCAATCACATAGTCGTTCTCGTCCACCTTGACACCGTGTATCTCAACCTGCACGCCAGAATCGATCTGAATCAATCTGTTGCGTGCACTGATCATGGTTACACCACGACCAAAGACAGGATAGCCAATGTCCCGACTTCCATCGATGTCACGACTCATGCCATCTATAACAGATCCACGGATTCGTTTGACCTTTGCGGCGTTGGCGATGATGTCACCCCAGGAGGAGATGCCTTCTACACCACCAGCGATGACAAGAATGCGATCGCTTGTTGCTACAGAATCTATCACCGGTGTGATCAGATGTGTCGTAGCTTGCGCATTCTCTTTCTTGAATCCAAGTTGGACAGTGCTGGCGCGGCCGACGATTTTGGGACAGTCCCAAAGAGGTCGAAGGCCATTCGTAGCTCCAGGGAGACCAAGAAAATCCAAGGCGTCAGATACTGTATTGGTATCTAGCGCTGAAAGCCGATGAAGTGTAGTGTCAGACATATTGATGCACTGGACAGTTATCGTATAAAAGATGAAAAAGAAGTCTAGATTGGTGTATTTTGGAAGACAATGATTAGATCCAGCGTGGCCTCCGTGGCCATCTAAACTATATACTCCAAGAGACACCGTCAATTAGAATATTGATGCTAATACCGCCCCCACAAGCATCACGTCCTAAGCGCCAAAAGCGAAGACGCCGATTGGATCGGCGCGCTGTCGTCTCCCCGACCTTGAGCTCCGCCATCAAAGTCAGACCAAGGATGCCGATTGGCTCGGTGTTTTGTTCTTTCGCCAGGAACAGTCCCACTATGGGCCCAGCGACGAGCTACTGTGCGGTGTAAGCCATTAAGTGCGCAATTAAGCAGAACAAGGCTTCTTCAATCCAAGCTGGAATGGTCATTGTGACTAATACGCGATTCTTGCCGCATAGTATTACTAGAAGAAATAGCATCGTCATGTTTAAACTTATAAGAGTTTATATATATATTAATTTTAAAATAGGTTTATTTATACAGATTCAAGTGTTAACAGTATTAAACAAGTTGGTATAAATAGTAAGAATAAAAAGCATTTTTTTTTAAAAAGTTATAGTTATAATTGTAATATATCAAAGCCAAAGTACATCTGAATAAATATGTGAACAATTTCAGTAGCTCTAACCAAGCCTGCTTTCTTATCTGAGCTTAATGGTCTAGAACTGTAACTGCTAGTTCGTGCCTAAGACAGAAAGGAAGCCTTGTGCAACAAAATTTATATTGCTGCTTGTCACTATCAAAATCCATTAGTCTACTAAATTTAGGCCAGGAGATTGGGCATAGTGCTTACATCCAGTTATGGATAACCTGCCAGATGGAAGCAGGTAAATATGATGCTTCGTTTTGAGCTCATAGACCTGATCGCGGGTAAGTCCTGTCATAGAAAACATGCCAATCTGTAAGCTTTGTTAGTTGATACACACGAGACAGCTGGGACAGGTGTTCCTACGTCTGTAAGTAAGTGCTCCCATGACCCCCTCACTGATCTACGTTGTAGCTCCTGATACAACGCCTTTCGCATACCCTTCATCCGCTCACTCATCGTGACCAAGTCTTGTTGCCATTGGTCAAAGAGAGTCGGGCTACTCAAAATCTTGGCTACAATTCTTGCACCATACGAAGGACAAGAAGTTATCTCAGCTCGCGAAAGCTGTGTCAGGAGAGCGGTAACCTTCGCCGCAGTCTCGGTCTCGAGCACAACCAGGTGAAGAGCTCCTACTCGTTCTCCATATAAGCCGAAGTTCTTCGAGAAGGACTGCGCCACTGCGAATTCTAGGTCGGATCTATCATAGAAGTGAGTTATTGCAGAGGCGTCCTGATCCAGGTCTCCAGATGCAAAGCCCTGGCTGCAAGGGGGTTAGATGCAGAACATTCTTTGAAGGGGATGTATGCAACTCACTAAGCCATGTCAAAGACCGCGAATAAACCGGATACCTTGCAGATATCAGCGACAGTCTCCCACTGCTGTCGGGTGAGATCTGCTCCAGTGGGATTGTGAGCGCATGCGTGTAGGATAATGACGTCTCCATCACAAGCCTCCTTGCGCAAGGTCTGTGCCATTGCTTCAAAGTCCACTTGGTGATGTGTCTCATCATAATAAGGGTAGAACCGTTGTTCAATGTCTGGGCCAACAAGCTTCCAAATTTCTGTGTGATTGATCCAGCTTGGGTTTGAGATCCAGACTCTCTTTGGTTTGAGGTTGGCAGCGAGGAACAGGGCAGCCATATGGTTGGCTCCTGTACCAGAGACTGTCTGAATCGAAGCTACACGCTTTAGATCTCGCGTTTCGCCAAAGATCAGCTTCTGCGAGCCAAGGAGAAACTCTGGATGACCGACAAGAGGTAGGTGCTCATGATTGAGATTTGGGTCGGCATGTATTTGTTCCTTTGCCTGTAGGACATGGTTAGCGAATGCTTAATAGGTAGTGAACTTTACTCGACGGTGCTGTACCAGGGCAACAGAAGGAAGGATCCATGGTTGTGCGTTATTATCACGATAGAACCCCGGACACAAGTCAGCCTTGTGCTCAGCCGTGTCCGCTTTGAAGCTGGCTATGAGAGAAAAGGCCGCGTCTGGATTCGCGGGTGGAATTCCGGAAAGGTGCGACATGCTCAAACTGTTCTCTCAGTGTTGATTCTGGAACGGTGATGATATTTTGTTACAGAGAGGTTGGAGGTAATTGTTGGAATACGGTATTGAGTTATAGATCAAGCGGGCGAAACCCTGGTGGAGCCTTCGGGAAGACTAGAGGATGCCGGTCAGAGAACCGGCGATAAACATGCTACCGAGTGAAAGGCAATACTCGCCGCGCGCCAGAACCCGCCGAATCCAAAAACTCGACAAAATCCAAGATAATGAGTCTGGGGTCGGCCATCAGGAACTTCACCGATTGACTTCTCAGAATAATGCCGCGCTTCAATAGAACCGAGTCTGGCTTATCTACAGGCTATGCATATTAACTGTAGTTTGTTGCATAGTTAAATAACATCGAGCATTTCATAACTCTCCAATAGCACTTCATCACTGTCTCTCGTTTCCTGTAACATACCGCACAATGTTGCATACCTCAGCTCTGACGACCACTATTCAAAATCCGCAATTGCGGCTCCTCAACGCTCTTCACGCTAACAAGCGGCCGATTATGACCTTTCTCGGTCTCCCTTCCACACGCACAGCTCAACTGGTAGCTTCCACTGGCCTTGATGGAGTGATCATCGACTGTGAGCACGGACATATCAGCGATGATTCCATGCACAATGCAGTTATGGCTATTGCTTCCCAGGGAGTCTCTCCACTTGTCCGTTTAAGAATGACACATGCAGACTTGATTAAACGCGCTCTTGATGCAGGTGCTCATGGTATTGTTGTTCCCATGATCAATACACCTGAAGATGCCAGGAACGTGGTTCAACACGCCAGGTTTCCTCCCCAAGGGCTAAGGGGGCAAGGCTCAGCGTTTCCTGGGTTTGCTTTTGGGGTTGATATCCCAACTTACATGACCATGGCCAACGAGACCATTCTTATTTGTCTGCAAATTGAGTCCAAGTTGGGTGTTGAGAATGTTGACGCTATATGCGCTGTGCCCGGTGTTGGTAAGCATACTAGCCACCCTTGACTATAAGTATGGTTCTAAGTTTGAACAGATATGCTTTTTATAGGGCCTAACGACCTTGCTCTGTCAATTTTAGGTTACGCCCCTGCAAGAGGCGATGAGCCTGAATTCAGCGACGCGATTGAGAAGATCATAGCAGTAGCAAGGAAGTATGGCAAATGGATTGGCCGATTGTCTAATGATGGCGCCTCAGCTAGGAAGCATCTCGAAATATTTGATATAGTGGCTTTAGGCTATGATGTGCGGGCTATCCAGAACTGGTATCTAGCTGAACTGAAATCTGCACGCTCGTCAGAATAAAATCAGGAATTATGCAAAACCCTCTTAGCACTTGTGACTGCATTCATCGTTTGAAGAAGCTGCAGAGATCCTCTAGGGCTTGTAACAAAGTAATTAATCAGCATAGGCCTATCAAACGACGGAGACTTGCTGCAAATCGGGAATGGCGCGAACGGAATCTGACTCATTAAATGGATCTAGAATTTGAGTTTTGCAATGACTAATTGGGGGACGGCGCGTTCAAGGCGATGCCGAAGCACGGTAAAAAAGTATCTTGCCGAAGTGGGGATAGTGGGTGTGTATACGAGACTGAGTTGGTGTTCCAAATAGGTATAAGTGTTGGATATTTAACCGGTGCTTTGGCATGAGGCAGAGCTGCAGATTAGAGGTCACCAGCAACTACTCGAAAAAGTTTCGAAATCAAAAATGGAAAAAGAAACCGAGCCTCAGCAATTGATTCATCAAACAGTAGAGTTTCGCATCGGCGACCTCTCTTTCAATATATCTACCGTTCGTCGAGATGGACCTTTGATTCCAATTTTCTTCCTACATGGCTTTGGAGGTACCAAAGAAGACTATGTTGACATTGCCCTCAATCATCTATTCACTGGCCGGCCCTTCATGGCCTACGACACGCCTGGGAGCGGAGAGTCGACGATGTCCGATCTATCCCTGCTGTCAATGCCCTTGCTCGTCTCGATAGCAGAACGAGTGCTTGAGCATTTCAACATCACCCACTACCATCTTGTCGGACACTCCATGGGCGGTCTCGTTGCCAACCTACTAGCTCAACGGCAAGCATCAGCGGTGCAGAGCTTTATCAATATCAAAGGGAACCTTGCCCCAGAAGACTGTTTTCTGAGTCGACAGGTCATCCACTACCCATCCGATGACCCAGAAGCATTTGTTGATGAGTTCCTGGAGCGAACACGACGGTCACCACTTTATGGCAATGGGCTATATGCAGCTTCTTTTCGTTCTAAAGTTCAAGCCTCTGTAGTTCGGCCTACGTTTGAGTCTATGGTAGACTGCACGGACAACGGACGACTCTTGGAAGCCTTTGAGGATTTTGACTTTCCAAGAATGTATATGTTCGGAGAGCAATATGCTTCCTTATCATACTTGCCAAGATTGGTAAAGGCGGGCGTGAAGCTGGCTGAGATACCCCATAGTGGTCACTTTGTTATGTATTCGAACCCTGTGGCGATGTGGGAGCGAATTGCCGAGTTCGTGAGCCTGGTAGAGGGTTTCCATGTAGACAAGACTCTTATTATCTGATCATAGATTAATAGAATTCTAATGCTTGAACTTGACTTATCAGTCTCATGTTAGTAAGGAAAACCGTAAGGAAAATATTATTTAAAGTATACACTTATGGCAGGGAAGAAGAAAGACCTTGTAAGTTTTATATACTTCCCTCCTACTGCCACTAGATAAGCTGCGCAGTCTTGAAAGTTTGCGTTATGTTGCCATTTACTTATTCTTCTATCAGTTCTTCATGCGGCTTAAGACAGCAGCATGGCGTATGTTCCTCTCGTTTTTGATGAAGCTTGCTTCGATCCTAGGCTGAATATTGTCTGCCTTTTTATTCTAAATCGAGCTTGAGAATAAGTGCATTATGGGCGACAGAAGCATGTTTGACTGCTGAAAAACCACGCTAACTCTTAGCCAGCTAGCAATATTCTTGTCCTCTAACAATATCTTCTTTAAAAGCCTCCTTTACTGTATTTGCAAATTTGTCATCAGTCAAGACCTTGAACCCCAATACTGCAATGCCCTTTGCTGCCTTAATTGCTGCATCAAATGCCGCAGGCTCACCAGCCGCCCTTGCAAATCCGGGGGCATGCACATTATCAGTCGGAAGAGTTGGGATAATAAATAGAGGATGAAGCGATGGGCACTCGTAACTGACATTGCCAAAGTCCGACCCGCCCCCAGAGATGTGAGGATCACTCATATCGCCATGGAACTGACTATTGAAGTACCGTGACATAATATCAGTGAACTCGTTGCAGAGGGGCTCGTTGGAATGGAGGTCTGCATATGTGTCCATTCTATTAAACGCGCCCGTTATCAGCAACCTCGTCAAGCGGATAGGAATCTGAGATTGGAGTATACACACACTAACTCAAACTCAATACTGCACCCAGTGGCAAGAGCAGCCCCTTTGAAGTAGTTTTTTACTCGATGCTGAAGCTTCTCGTTCTCCCCCAAGGTAAGAGTACGTACACCAACTTCTTCTACCACGGTTCTCGCCGTGATGATATTTGTCATCCGTCCCCCCTCCTTAATGTAAAGATTGAGGCGGTCTGTAGGTCTAATCTGCTGGCGTAGCATGCTGATCGCGCTGTATGTCAACGAAGCAGCATCCAATGCATTGATACCGTTCCAAGGGACCACGCCAGCATGTGCTGGTTCGCCAGTGAAGATACCTCGGAAGATAGCTACCGACCTACCGCCAACGGCCGCTTCGCCAGCAGGTTGCGGAATGTCTAAAGGCGTACTGGCGTGAACCATAAGAGCAGCATCGACATCCTTAAAGGCACCAGCTCGAATGAGCTTGATCTTCCCACCATCACCTTCCTCAGCAGGGCAACCGGGAATTCGCACTCGACCTGGCGTGCCAGACTGCTTGAGTGCAGCAACAATGCCTAGAAAAGAGGCTATCAAAGCAGTGGCAATCAAGTTATGTCCACAAGCGTGTCCAACGCCCTCGAGGGCATCATACTCGGAGCAGGTGATCACCAGACGACCGCCCTGGCCATACTCTGCAACGAAAGAAGTCTCAAGGCCATAAGCGTGCTTCTCCACAGAGTGGCCAAAGGACTCCAAAAGAGTGGTGATATTGACATGAGCCTTGAACTCCTTGTAGCATAGTTCGGGATTACTATGGTAGGCGTCAGTTGGTATATAATGTAAATGACAATGAAATCCATACTACACTGTTGATCTCTCTTAGGGCAGCCAATTCCTGATCAACGACATTGACTATAGTGTCTAAGGTGCTCTTTCCAATAACTGTATCAGTAGCTCTTGTCTCTGTGTGCGGATGCGATGGTTGTTTAGCACTAGTGATAGCAGCCATTTCGTCGAATACCTATTGGTATAGTAGAGACATAAAGGATGAAGATATGAGGGGGTGATGTGGCGCTTGATAGCTTACTGAAGCAGGGGTTGGCCTTAGTTGATAACAATATGATGCTTTTAAAACCGTGCTTGGGATTGAGAGAAGTCATGCTCGTCCGGCTATTGAGACTAATTTCTAGGTTAGACGATATCATCGTCTAGAGGGCCCACCTTGATTCGGCTTCTCGTCTACGAGCGAGACATGTGGATCTTGGGCACCCACTTTCCTAAATGTCACGGATAAGAGAGCTAGGTCTTATCTACCTAGGACCAGGTTCCCCAGATTTGAGATACGAGAGCTAGTACTTTACCAATTGCCGCTATTAACCGAAGCAAGTTCATAGAGATTCCAAATATTGAAGCACTTCCCGTGCCGAGACTCCTTATCTAGCACATTTTCGAGTACCGCTCTCCAACGTGGCCCGAGCTTCGTCAAGATCCAGCCCTTATCAATTGGATTCTTGGTCTCGACTGCAGTCGCTAGGAGTGCTCGTTGTAGGTCTTTGAGCTGAACCTTGCGAATAGTGTGCTGGGCTGCTTGCATCAGCATGGCTAAGACATCCTGGATGTTATCCTCGGGCAGGCCGGCGCATCGATAGTAGATCATCTTCCACGCGTAGTAGATAGTCAAAAAAAAACGGAAGCGTTCTCAATATGGTCAGAAATCAAGGCCTGATGGTGGTCAGCAGGCATTTCAATTGTCTGGAACCCAACCTTCATTGGCTGACTCCATGGTCGACCAGCCAAACTCAGTAATCTGGCACTGGAGCTGGATCATGCGAACTAGCATATCAAGATGTTGAGCCGAGAAGATATCGTCTAAATGTTGCTCAGCTGGGTACACAGTGCCTCAGTTCAGCTGCAATGCTGGCCGTGAGACTACGCGTAGCCGCCTGAGAAATCTTAGACGTTCGGAAATGTATCGCGGAACCTCACCAGCACAACGGTGACCCATTGCATATACATCCTCTCTGTAGACCCATAAAAGCATTCGGCACAAAAAGGTACGCATAGAAGGCGTCATTGTCATGGCCGGCTCTGGTATCGATCTGGTCAAGATGTCCCCTATCGACCAAGCTTCAAGATATCGCAAGACAGCCACGCTTAGCTTGTAATAGTTTGATGGGTGAGGAAGACGTAGTGGAAGTAAAATGTAGCTAGGATCTCCACATGGTCGACAGGGCTGGTGGATTGTCGACTGACTTCTCGGAATGCCGACGATGAGATAGTAAAGTAAGAAATGGCCAGCGGTGACTCTGCTCTACTAGAAGTAAAATCATCGAAATTGCGTCGTATATGGTGGTCTTAGAGTGACACAGCCAGGGCACAACGTATAGCGACAGAACTGTAAGAGATCTTTCGCAGGAGGAAGACAGGGAAAGACCACGCGGCAAGCTTGTAGGTATGTGCCAAGCAAAACCCATCATGATAGTGTCCCAGAGCTTCACATTCCTCGTAGCCCAAAGTCAGGCTACTATCACTGAGAAGAAGCGTCTGAGACAAGAGAATTTGATTAACAAAAGGTGGTGATCCGAGAGGCATGTGTGCCATCATGTGATCTATAGTTTCCTCATAATTTGGAGAGGATGAGGTTATCAGAAGTGATGATTCTTGCGAATCATTCCAAACTCGAACATTTTCCATGTCGACAGGATGAAAGATATCCAAGGTGGCATCTCGTGAACGTTGAGTCATTCGGGCGCCTTCGGATAGGTCATCAAAGGCCGTCCAGTCCAGCGAATTATTACTGTTGCTCTGAGGACTGCATTCGTGAGCGGCTGGCTCATTTGAATAAGCTATCAAGCATCTTGTGGGCTGCAGCATCCGAAGCGATGCTGATAATGAAGATAGTCTCCTGGGAGTCGAGGCTCCATCGTTGGCCCAATATGGACTACAGCTTAGCTTTAGGCGGTCGCATCGCCGACAGACGGGCAGACGCTCAGCACACTTGAAATTTTATGCCCTACATGTGAAGCATCCTAGAGCAATGACCGACATACATGATCAGTGCGACGTTCCCTGGAAGGGCATCATAGGAGTTGCGGGCGGCGCGGCCAAGGCTGCCATCGGTTCAACGCACCTAGTCAAGATCGCCCTCTGTTTTGTCGCTTCCCCACGATTGCTGCATGTGGCAAATCCCTGGACATTCTTGTTGCGTGCCCTTTATGCCTGTTCAAAGCCGTCGTCTGCCGTCTGGGTAGAAATGCGGAGGTGGTGATAGTTGACAATGGCAGTGTTTTCGTGGTGAGCATTTCTGGGCAGTTTCGGCTATCTAACCTTAAGAGCCGGTTAACGGACGTCCGTTTGAGTTTACCGAATCAAATAAGGGGATACCGGCAAGTTGTCACATAAAACAACCTACTATCAGCAGATACATCATGGCGTCAGCTTCCGAAACCAAGCCCGAGACTCTCGATGGTGAGAAGGCCAGATCAGTGATGGATCAGGACGATGATCCCTCCATCTCCAACATCGAAGAAAAACCTCTGGTCAGAAAGACTGATCTTCAGTATGTACTTGCATACTTATTCCTTTGGCATCTTCGAGGTGGCTTGATAGCTCTGCCTCATTCCCGTTAACTGACAAAGCAATCGCATAACCTGATGCCTATTCTCATAGCTATCTATATTCTGCAATTTCTCGATAAAAGCAGCTTGAATACAGCCTCGCTCCTTGGTATTATCCAGGATACGGTATGTCAACACTCATTAACGGGAGCCATATTAGGGATTTACTGACTGAATGGGTAGAAACTAGTTGGTCAGGAGTTCCCTTGGCTTAACAGTGCCTTCTATTTGGTTACGTTGCCGCTACATATCCTGTTTCAATACTTCTCGTGAAGTTCCAAATTGCCAAGCTACTGGCCTCGTCGATGTGAGCTCAAGTGAACAACCTCATCCAAATTAGGAAGTAAAGCTGATAACAAGTGAACATTTTCATATGGGCGGTAGTTCTCGGCTGCCACGGTGCTAGCGAGAACTTTGCAGCCCTTTGTTCCTTACGTGTGCTCCTTGGTGCCTACGAGGCCACCATGAATCCCGGCTTCACGCTCATCACAGAACTCTGGTACAAGCCGTCAGAGCACGCTGCACGCCACAGTCTTTGGTTCTTAGAAAATTCTGTAGGATCTCTTCTCGGTAGTCTCGTTGCCTATGGTTGCACTTTCATCACTGGAGGACCCCTCGCACCGTGGAGAGTGAGCTCGCCTTCTTTGAACCTCTTCTTTCCACGACAGTCACTCCTCCTTGGGATGCCTCTGGCTGTTTATAATGTAATCGTCGTCCTCCTTCCCGCCTGGCTTACTAAGAGATTCCGCAAATCCCGTTGCATTGTCGCTGCAAGCGCCTCGGCCCTTTCGCTAGTAGGCACGATCCTCGTCCGCCAGCTACCAGCAACAGACAATGCTGGACGCTATATAAGGCTCATCCTATGCGCCTCGTGCGCTAACGTATTCCCAATGATGCTGAGTCTCATATCAAGCAACGTTGCTAGATTTACCAAGAAGTCCACGGTCAACATCGTGTTCCTCCTCCGATACTGTGCAGGCAATATTGCTGGTCCACAATTCTTTATTCCAACATCAACAGAGGCACCCAAATACGGCATAAGAAAAGATGATTTCCCTCTCTAGACTTCTTGATAGCTGACTTTACTCCGTGTCTTCCTCTAGACGGCTTTCATCGCTCTATTTGCCATCTTTTGCATCCTTATTGGCCTCATTCTTGCCTTTAGACTATATCTAGCTTGGGAGAACTCGAGGCGCGACAAAGCTCAGGGGGTATATATTGATGCCGAGTCGCCACAGAGAGATGAGATGCCTGCTATTGCCATGGAGGCGACTGATGTGACGGATTTTGAAAACATGAACTTTCGTTATTACCCGTAGTATCATATAACTGCAAGGAAATATGGAGGATTAACCCTGTGTTTAGGTACGGTATCAGGATGACCAGCGTACGCAATAAATCGAGAAAGATTTGTTCTGATGCCCAGTTGCAAATACGCATTGCCAGGGGACGAGAACGACTATGTAATTAGGAACAACTGGAGCATGGCTAATACGATTTCAGAAACGCGATGCTGCCAGTCTATCACGTGACATAGCTTAGTTCTTAGTTCCCTTCGCTGGAGTTTTACCTCTTAATTCACTTATCATTCACTACAGGAAGACAGTAATGGAGACAGAGAAGCCATTACAAAGGAAGAATAGTCGCGTGGCAATTGGATGGTAGGTTTGGTATGCAAAGTTCTACATAACCGCTAATCTAGACAGTACTGCGTGTAGAGGTACGTAATGCTTGCTGCTGTATTGAGAGAAATTGCTAACAGGAGCAGTGCGCCACGTACGATGTATGTTCTGGCCAGGCTTATCCGGATTTATCTAATTGATTCAAGGCGATAAAGAACTTCCATCATGCTCAGCATGCTTGAAGGCAGGCATTGGCTGTGAGCGCGCTCTGCAGATTCGGTTTCGACCAGGCCTTGGCTCGTCAACTGGATATCCCTTCTCCTCCGATCAAACGTGGGTTCGACCGGCAAAATTTTGTAGGCAGTGCAGAAACATCTTGCGACAAAGCTGACGGCTCAAGTGGAATACGTCGACGAGACGGATCGAGTATCACAGGACTACGAGAGGCACGAGCAAGAAGAGTGAGCACAACAACATATTGGTTTGGAGTATGCTAACAATTCAGTGTGTGTTTAGCTCAAGACTTGTCGATTGATCCTGATCTCGCAGAACCGGGCCAATCGTCGTCTGAAGCTGCGCCCGTATCACCGCCTTCACAAATAGTTCATACCATATCGCCAATGCCGGACATCAGTCATCACGACTTTGCAAACTCTCCTGCGAGTAGTCAATTGACGAGACACCTTCGATATAGCTCTGAGCTTGTTCGCTCCCCAGATTCCCCATATTCCCGGCCACCAATGCAGTTCACAACACGCGAGGCCGAGCTCATCAAGAACTTTACTGAAAACATGGCTTTATGGGCTGATGCAACAGACGTACATCGCCACTTTGAGCTGGAAGTTCCCCGCCGGTCGTTGTACTTTCCTGTGCTACGTTATGCAGTTTTTGCCTTCTCTTCGCGTCACCTGAATCGATATAAGGCAGATACTTCGACTGAAGCGTTGGAATACTATAATTCTTGTCTGAGTGTCTTGATAGAAGCGGTTGACAAAGCGAGTGGACATATTGATGAGGAAACCCTTGCTGCCATCGCTATACTACGGCAGTACGAAGAGATGGACGGTGAGTATAAAAACTTATCATTATCCTTCTTTAGTTTGATGCTGACATCTTATTAGCGGAAGATATGGAAATGCACCTGACAGGAACATCCAGGATCGTGAACTCGATGTCAGAGTTTGACTTCAATGGCGGTCTCGGTGAGGCTGCAGCATGGCTATGTCTACGACAGGACATCTATGTATCACTAACAAGATTGCGGCCTTTGAGATCAAACCTTGAGAACTACCTCCAATCTGATATCTTTCGACGCACTGACGACGCAGCCTACGCAAACAAGATGGTTTACCTTCTTGCGCGATCTCTGGGTTCCATCTACCCATCCGATTCATCTATCTCTAATGAGAGCTTGGAGAACATTCGACTAGAAGTTGATGGTTGGTTTGACTCCAAACCGGCTGCTTTCAACCCAATCCTAGAAAGTGCCAGGAACAAGGGCGGAGGGAATTCATTGCCTATTATTTGGGTCCTTTCACCTTTTCATTGTAGGTCGCATCAGAGGCGATCGGACTAATGCTGATCAAGGTCATTAGCCGTGGGCTTGCAATACTATCATATCGCCAAGATTGTTCTGGCCATGTCCTTCCCTTTCGCTACAGACTCGGTCTTTGAGCAGATCCGAGAGAGCAAGAAGGTCGAGGTTGGATATTGATCGTGATCTTCAGAGAAAATATAACTAACTGACGTAGCGAACGATTCAAAGCCACCTGCTCCAGGTAATAGCATTGGCAAGCTCTCATGCAAAAGCAGAGAATGCTTTGTTCACAGCTCGTCATTCATTATCCATTTGTTTGTCACACTCTTCGATAACGCGACCGTTTCTGTCTCTAACACTTTCTGCAGGGGGCAGCGTCTTTACCGATAGGATGGACCAAGATATGGTCCTCGACTTTTTACGACACATACAACAGAAGACTGGTTGGCAAACAGAGTCACTAAGCTCATCATTACAGCAACAGTGGACGCAAGACTCGAATGAGGACTGATATTTAACAATACCTAACACCTATTTACATATTTTTTCCCAAATCTATAACGTATCACAGCTTAGGCTCCTCAATGCGACGTCCAATCTCATCGAACCGGATTTGCTTTCCACTCACAAGAGCCTCTTGCAGGGCAGCGCCAATTTCAACAGCTCTCACAGCGTTTGTTAGCTTGAGGGGCAGAGGTTTGTTATCCAAGCAAGCCTCAGCAAACTCATTCGCCTCCTGTACAAAGGCCATCTCAAAGCGTCCGTAATAGTGAGCGGGTACCTCGCGGGTAATACCGCCGGAGTGATAGTAATTAACAAGGTTGGACTGGGGGTTTCCGTTGACTGTCAGCTTTCCCTCTGTTCCAATAACCTCTGTGGTATCCTCCTGTCCGTGGGCCATCATTCGAGAGCAGTAGTAGTATGCAATCTTGCCGCCCCAAAACTCGACGATCCCAACAGCGTTATCGTAGTCGTTGTACTTGCCCAAGTCGGGCTGCACGGCACGGACACCGTGGGCCGAAACGCTTTTGGGAATGACTTCATCGCCGAAAAACCAGAGAGTCAGATCGATGTCGTGCACGGACATGTCGACGAAAACACCGCCCGACCAAGCAGCGTACTCCACGAAGAAGCCTGAGGGGTCGTGCTTATCGCAGGTCTGACTACGGATTATGGTAGGTCGGCCGATGGCACCCTGTTGGGTCTTGCTGAAGGCATCACGATAGGAGTCGTCGAAGCGGCGGGAAAAGCCGCACATGACCTTCAAGTGAGGTCGCTTCTTGGCTTCGGCAACTACTTGGCGACACTGGGACAATTAAGTTGGGCAACATAAACATTGGCAACAAGAATACTAACAACTTCAATACTCGTAGATAGAGGTTTCTCACAGAGAACGTGAAGGTCCTTTTGCATAGCTTGGATAGCCTCTTCCGCATGAACCGAGGTAGCTGTGCCGATGACAACGGCCTGGAGACCTTCCTGTTCAATCATATTTTGATAGTCATCGTAAAGCTTTACTCCATGGGGCTCGAGATTGACCTTGGCCCAGGCCATCTCGGTGGGATCGGGAGTGAAGGCAGCGACGAGCTCTGCGCGTGGTGTTCGATTGAGAAAGTTGATGGCATGACGCTTGCCCATACGGCCGAGGCCAGCGGCAGCGATCTTGAGCTTCTGAGGTGCCATGGTAATTGGGGGAGTATAAGAATGAAAGGCCGATGGTTGATGGTTAAGAAGAAATGAAGAGGCACTGAACTTGCATTTATATTAATCTTATGCAAGTGACTATAACCTAGCAGGTCTGGGTTCCCCGGAGGTTCCCCGGATGGCTTTCCATAGCCTTCATAGTCTCTCTACATCTGCATCTTGTTGGTGGATAACCTTGTCTTTGGACACGGCCGTCTTTCCTGTGATTTGAAGTTGGCTGTTTGTTGCAAGTCTGGAATAGTGGGCTTGGTGCGGAAAAGAATGCCCAGATTCAGCATCGACTTGCTTTTCTGGGCATCATCAATCCTCCCAGCGAAAAGCGGGTCAGAAGCAGCGGAGAGACTAGCCATCAACACGGATAGACTTGCCCAGTACAGGATGATGGGTGGAGCAAGGATCACGAGTCATGGCTTCGTTACCCTACACAGTAATTACCTCAACAACGGATACACTTTCCCATCTTTTTGAAGTCTTTCGACCACGGACTGCCAGGCATGATTCCTTTCACGCTAATCTGGATCGTCTACCTCAACCCCATGGGGAGAGGGGAATGTGCTGGTTCTCCGCTTCTACCCCAATATCAGGACTTGGCCACGCTCTGATCCGAGAACCATTTCCATGAACGCTCATTGGTCAGCGAGACAGCCAGTACTGGTCTAGACACAGACTGCTAGTCCTGGGAATTTCCGATGATCGATACATACCTCAATATGGCCGCCCTCATCTCTCACACAAAATTATAAAAAGGTAGGGATCATCACTTTCACTCGCTCATCCATCATCAGCTCCATCATACTCTTCATTCAATCTACCTCCTCTCTACAAGATGGCAAAGAACGACGAAGTCTTAGAGTCGTCTCAGACGCAAGTCAGTCACGTCGAAAATGACACTAAAGGAGGACAGGACTTCATCGAAGACTCTGCTCCTGGCCTTTTCCTCAACTTGTGCGTTGTAGCAACCGCCATCGGTGGCATGCTATTTGGCTACGACACTGGAGTCATTTCTGGAGTTCTCGTCGTTCTTGGAGATGACCTCGACGGTCGGCTCCTGACCCCCAGTAACAAAGAGCTCATTACTGCGCTTTGCGCTGCTGGTGCGTTTATCGGGGCCATCATTGCAGGAATCACGGCCGACAAGTATGGACGAAAGCCTGCTATCTGGTTTGCCTCGGTGCTCTTCACTATCGGCGCTGTTGTGCAGGCTGCTTCATACTCGCTGGTCCAAATGTGTGTTGGTCGAGTTCTGGTTGGTCTTGGTGTCGGTTCAGCCTCGATGGTATGTTGCTTTGGCCCCTGAGACAGACAGGTGTATTGTTACTAATATGTTAGCCAGATTATCCCACTTTACATTGCGGAAATCGCACCAGCCAAGTACCGCGGCCGAATGATCTCGATCGACATGGTTTTCCTAGCCACCGGTTCCCTTCTCGCCTATGCTTTCGACGCAGCCTTCTACAAAGTCCCTCATGGCTGGCGATACATGGTTGGACTAGGAGGACTCCCGTCTATCCTCCTTGGCGTTCTTCTGTTTTGGTGTCCCGAGTCACCCCGCCAACTGTGCTTCCATAATCGATCGGACGAATGCCTTCGAGTCTTGCAACGAATGTATCCGACAGCCAACGAGACGCAAGTCGCTCAGATGATGACCGATATACAATACGGTGTCACACGAGCAAAGGCCCTCAACGAAGAGGTCTCAGTTCGCCAGTCCCTCAAGAGTCTTGTAACTGTTCCTGCTAATCGCCGAGCTGCTATTGTCGCGTGCGGTCTTATGGCTACTCAGCAACTCTGTGGCTTCAATACGATGATGTATTACTCGAGTACCCTGTTTCAGATAGTAGGTTTCGACAACCCTATCGCTGTTGGAACCATTGTAACCGCCACCAACTGGATCTTTACTTTTGCTTCCGTCTTCCTAATTGACAGAGTTGGCCGTCGCAGACTCTTGCTCTGGACCATGTGGGGAATGCCTGTCTTTCTCTTAGTGGCAGCTGGTGTATTCACCAAGATACCCATTGATCGGCAGACTTTGGAGCTCACGGATGATAGAGTTGGATGGCCTGCTATTGTTGTTCTTGTCTCTATGATTCTCTTCGTTGCCAGCTACGCGGCGGGCCTTGGATGTGTACCCTGGCAAGCCAACGAGTTCCTACCTATGGAAGTCCGTGCTATGGGGACCATGATGATCAACATGTGCAACTGGGGTCCCAATATCATAGTATCATCTACCTTCTTGTCAATGATGCGTGGAATCTCCCCGTCCGGCACCTTTGGCTTCTACGCCGCATTGTCGTTTATTGGTCTTCTCTTCGTCTTCTTCTGCTATCCAGAGGCTGCTGGAATGACCTTGGAGGAGATCCGCGTCGTCTTTGAACATGGATTCGGTGTTAGCTACGCTGAAGAATGGCGCAAACAGAGGAAGCTGGGTAACGTCACTCATGGGGCAAGCGAATCCGCTCAAGAAGTTGTTTAGTCCAGTGGCCTCAAGATTATGACATGCAATGGTAGCTACACAAGTCTCAACTCTTAATGCAGTCCTTACTCTCAGAATAGATACTTTCTGAATTAGCCTTCTTACACGTGATCTAATGAGTAGATTCAAACCTATGAATTTTGTAATCATAATGACCAACCGCCAAGTGCAAAACGAGGGACGATCAACAGTACCGGGGCGGTGTTTGAGGCCTTGCTTCCTGGCCAAATAAGACAGATTCGGTCAGCATGGAGCACTTGCCATATAGTGCTGCTACTAACGCGGCGCGCTTCAAAGTGTTGACTGGCCCCGGGCAGTTGTCCGGACTCTTTGATTTGATATAGATACTTTGGACTGCATCTAGCACTGACTATGGGAATCTATCAGTCTGCCACTCCGATACTAGTGTGAGATCTAGTACTTTAAAGAGAATACTGCTGTGTTAGACCTTAGAGGATTGGATTTATTGATGAACGAAGCTGTTACTCTTGTGTCATTCAAGTTAAGGTTACCGCTAGTTTTATGCACAATGGCTTCCCCCATAATATCCTTCACCAACCCTGTTGTGCAAAATGTTGTCTTAAAGATAGTAAGAAGATTATACAGTTCCTTGGGGCATCATTCGCCATTGACGAGACACCCTCTACCAGTTGCAAGCGGTCTCACCATTAGGGTGTAGGACAATGCGAGATTTGACAAATCCACAACCTCCTAAATTCTCAACCTTCATGTTGTAGCACGTCTTGACATTCTTATCCTTCCAGATGCGATGGGCACGGTACTTGCCCGGGTCAACGCAAATTGTTTGAGGGCGGCCACACGAGGTGAAGTCCAAGCAACCGCCAGCAACAGTGCCACCGAGACTGCTGCCGACTTTGGTGCGCTGGCAGTTATTGCAGTCGTTGACTCGAATGTCGGAGTTGGATGAGAAGATTGTCAGGGGAGGGTCACCGGGGTTGCTGGGAGGAACAGGCACGGCGGTGAAGGTGTACACCAGGTCGAATGCCGCGTTATAGTCAGGGCAAGTGCCCTGGTCACAAGGTCCAGCCAGAATAACCATAGAGTCAGCAGGTCTCTTGGTGGTACCAGCCGAGGCAGTGTTATTCCAGTTGGCTGGGTCTTTGAATGCCTTCTTGTCAACACCGTCCCAATCGATCTTGTCTTCGATGTTGAGAGGTGACCACGCAGTGGATTCAGCTTTAGGGGCTGATGCCACTGGGGTGGCCGTGACAGCAGCGGCCATGGCCATGATGAGGAACTTTGTGGCGACCATATTGATAATCTTTGGAGACAGGAACTGTCTGGGATTTGAATATTGAGATGGGCTTGTAGCGTTTAGAAGAAGGCGGGCTTAATGCTTTGAAGTTGTGCCTGGGCTGTTGATATATTAGTTGGAACAGGAGGGTGAACTTGCCTCTTTATACTCGAAGCATGACTGTATAATCCTAAATCTCATGAGGTGAAGATACTTCACTCGCCGCAAGTTGACATGCTGGACGATGCATAGAGTGACCCTCGGCTATGTTGCGATTGGCCCCCTCGCAATTCGCTTATTTTGCAGGGCGCATAAGGATGGACGTCTCGCATTCTTACCTACTAGTTTGTTCATATGTTCTGTCTTACTTTTCTTTTGTCGTAAAAATCTGTTAACGTCGGTCTCAGAAGGTGCTACTTCCATAGTGGGGTCAATACAAAAAGACCTTCTAAGTTAGGTAGGCAAGTACTACAGCAAAAGTTCCCTCCAATCACAAAAACCAGTTTCATTGTGAAAGCTATTAATTCCAAAGGAAACTTCCGTCTTACTGCATAGACGAGTTCTGTTCCCACTTAACTCAGTTGAGAGATCACGCATATAGTAGTGTGATTATCTCAGAATCGTATATAAACCAGGGTAGTGCATCGGCCAGTCACCGGTAAAGTGGGAATTCTTAGTAATAAAGGATCGGATTGTTACCTCGAAACTGGATCGAAATCGTTATCGGTCTTACCTTTTCTTTACTGACTGCCACTTGCCTAAGTGATCCTTAGCCGAGTTCGCTGCAATCCTAGGCAATGTTGAATTGGGAAACGGTGCATTTACGTTCCTTCTCGCCAATCCTTTTTCAAATTGGGACATGAGTCTCTCTAAAGGAATACCCTAATAGAACTAGCCAAATCATGCCGAGTACGGGCCGTCGCTTGCACGATGGGGAACGCGGTCCGGCACAATGTGGATTGGTTGAACTATGTCCTTACTCTGACTGGTCACCGCTTCGGACTTTACGCCGTGGACAAGTCGAAATACATGTTATCACCTATAATTTTAAATACCAACTGCCTTTTTCCTATTTAAGAGCGTGGTCAGAGTTAAACTCTAAGTATCTTGTATGTAACTATAGATCCAGATAACATAGTGGTTGGGATAGATTTGAGTGGAAGTAAGATCAGGCAGGGAAAATAAGTCTCGACCAAAGCGGCGCGGGCCGGGACGGACGGACAAACAGGCCAGCCGTGGATCCCACTGTGGGCCTGGAGTGTCTCGGGATGCCTTCCGGGCAAGGATGACACCGGTCTTCGGAGGTTCTATAATCCGAATTAATCCACTTGCCCTTATCTTAAGGTTCTTCGCCTCATCAAAAGTTCAGTAATTTATTAATCTCAATCTAACGTTATCTAATTACTATTTTCCAATTCGAGGTCCCTTAATTCCATTCCCAAGCTCCCTTTAGTGCAATTAGCTAGCTGCAGGCAGTATTTTATACAGCCAGGAAGGCATTGGAGCTCATTTCGCTTGTGCCTCCCTATAAAGAGATCAGGCAGCAGCCCCCATGTCCAGGATAAGGGAACACAAGCTGTCGTCATCATACCCTAGAGCCAATTAGTGTTCCATTTTCAAGCCCAGCTTGATTACATGAGTATATGCATTATGCATTGCTGCCCAGTTACTCCGATGAAGTATTATGTAGGATAAATATTTATGTCTATGACAAAACGCGGACAGGAAGGAGGCATGTAATCTCATCACAAAGCGGCAAATTCAACACCTCTTGCAACGCTCTCAAACATCATCCAACGACTTCTTGCCCGCAAAAGACAAATTTGTAATCATAACAACACTTTTCATTACCGCACGAGTAGTAGTGGTAGGGAGATGGAGCAATATGTTGTGTCGCTCCGAGAGGCTATTTATAGTCGACCAGACGGAAATTCTGAACGTTCTCGTCATCTTTATGAGCTGAGCAGCCTCCTTCGCCAGCATTATGTGGCTTCAAATGGAGAACGAAATCCAGAACAGGCGGTTCTTATTGCTCGAGAGGCGGCTGAAGTCGTCCCCAATGACAGCCCAATGGCTGCAAAGTATTTAAACAGCCTGGGTCGCTTGCTGCGTCACAAGTTCGACTTCAAGGGAGACCCAAGAGACCTTGATGAGGCTGTTCGATTTTTCAGGCAGTCTGTTGATCAGTGGAAAGAAGAGGACCCATCTTGGATCCAATGGTTGACGGACCTTGGAGATAGCATCTATGTTCGACATAATCTCACAGGATCACTGCCAGATCTGGAGGAGGCCATTGAGCTGGCGAGAAGAGCACTTGGAGACATAGCAGAGAATGATCCTGAAGCTATAGACCTTACGATCGACCTCGTGGTCCGGCTTCGTACCCAAAACAAGCGAACAGGGTCTATCTTTGCTGCGGAAGAGGCCATTGAGATTGCCCAAAACATTCTCGAATCATCCCCAGAGGATCATCCATCCCGCAGTACATTACTGCATCTACTAGCTGGCAGCTTTTCAGATCGATTTGTCCTTGCCGGTGTTATGGATGACCTCAATCAACACATCGCGTTTTCGAGACAGGCTATTGATGCAACCTCCTTTGATGATTCAGAAAGTGTCACACGACTTGCAGGCTTAGCTGTGGGCCTCAGTGATAGGTACGCTAGGACTGGAGCACTGGGTGATCTCTCAGAAGCTATCAGGATAGCGAAGATGGCGTTTGAACAAACGGAAGAGGGATCTGACGATTGGGCAACACATGCTTGCAATCTCTCAGGATACCTCCTGACATTGTACCAGAGAACTGGAGACCGGCTGGACCTTGACACAGCAATTGCATTGGCTAGAGGTTCAGTGGACTCGACACCGACCAGAAATTCTCTGAGGCACATACGTCTCGGAAATCTGACAGCTTGTCTAATCGCTCGTTTTGATAGTACAGGCTCCTTGGACCACCTCGAAGAATGTGTGAAAAT
This sequence comes from Fusarium proliferatum ET1, assembly GCF_900067095.1. Taxonomy (NCBI): domain Eukaryota; kingdom Fungi; phylum Ascomycota; class Sordariomycetes; order Hypocreales; family Nectriaceae; genus Fusarium; species Fusarium proliferatum. The sequence goes on along the minus strand of NW_022194799.1, from coordinate 28,430 downwards.
GGGCCGAGAGGCTAAAGAAGCTACCCCTAAGGAACACGTTAAGTGGCCGGCGCGGCTGCATGATCTGGGAGCCATCATGCAAAGAAGATATCAGATGACGGAAGATCTTGAAGATCTCGATGAGGCTATTGGTTTGACCCAGCAAGCCCTGTTCGCTTTGGGGCCAAACCATCCACAGCAGGCTGATACCATATCTCTGATCGCATTGTTCTTTGCAAAGCGATACGGGGAGACAGAGTCAACCGAAGATCTTCAGCGAACAGAGTTCTTCTACAGAGCTGCTCTCTTTCAAACACAATCGCCAATCGTAACGCGCATCGAGGCAGGTGTGAAACTAATCTCAGTTTGCATGGTCCAGCGGAACATGGAGAAAGCTTACGAAGGCGCCAAATACGTTGTGGATCTCATCCCGCATATGGCTGTACGGTCACTGGAGAGCTCCGACAAGCAGGACCTTTTGCTTAAGATAGGCGGGGTGTCATCTGAGGCGGCTGGTCTAGCACTCTATCTGGATGAAGACCCGTTAGTGGCATTGAGTCTTTTAGAGAAGGGTCGCGGCATATTTGCTTTATCTCTGGATGAGATGCGTGCAGATATAAAGACCTTGGAAGAGCAATGTCCTGATCTAGCAAGGAAGTTTGTTTCGCTTCGCGAACAGCTCTCGGCCTCTACTTCTTCAGGAAAGACGCTGGATACTAAGGATCCTGAATGGAATGTTGACGAGAGTCGACGTCACGAGGCAGGCGATGAATTTGAAAGCTTGCTTCGAGAAATCCGGCAGCAATCAGGTTTTGAGACCTTTCTGCTACCTCCCTCAGAATCTGAGATACGATTTGCGGCGGAGCGCGGCCCCATCGTTATCATCAACACCAGCATGCTACGTTGCGATGCGATCTTGGTCGAGAGCCACCAGATCACGTCTGTGCCTCTGACTGACTTTAACCGCCGCGACATGATTGAGTATGTAAAAAACGGCACATTCAAAAGTGATGAAGCCCTTCAATGGCTATGGGACTGTGCCGCAAATCCTGTATTGAACGCGTTGGGATTTGATAAACCCCCTCCTAAGGGAGATTGGCCTCATGTTTGGTGGATCATGACAGGGCTTCTGAACAAATTTCCTATTCACGCTGCTGGCTACCACTTGAAAGGATCTTCCGAGACCGTCATTGATAGAGTCATCTCGTCTTATCATGGTTCCATACAATCAATCATCCGTAGTAGGAAGCGGCCTACTTCGGCTACTACCCAGACAAATGCACTGCTCGTCGCAATGGAAGCCACTCCTGGGAGCTCTAAGCTCCCCTTCGCGACTGGAGAAATAGCAGCTATCCGTGGCATATGCAGGTCAATGTCAATCGAGCCCGATGAGCCTGAACCAACGAGGGATAAAATTCTGCCAAGCCTGCTGGAATGCGGGATATTTCACTTTGCAGGACATGCCTGCACAGATCCTGAAGATCCGATTGGAAGCTATCTCTGTTTGGATGAAGAGAGGGAAAAATGCCTGACCGTGTTGGACCTGCTAGACATGAATCTGCAGAGCCGCTCCCCTTTTCTTGCCTATCTATCTGCCTGTGGGACGGGTCGTATTGATCATAATGACCTGGCGGACGAAGGAATCCACCTCATAAATGGGTTTCACACGGCTGGCTTTCGCCATGTCATTGGGACTTTATGGGAAGTCAAGGATGAAATCTGTGTAGACATGGCTATGTTGACATACGAAGGAATGATGCAAAATGGCATGACAGATGAAGCGGTCTCTCGTGGACTTCATGAAGCTTCCAAAGAGCTTCGAGATCGCTGCTTGACTATGGCTGGGACTCATCACCGGACAAGTGTGAGCTTACAGGTAAGAGCTGGTGAAAATCAGACGGGCGATGGAGATGAGTTTGGAGGGAGAGGTCTTGACGGGTTTTCGAGGGATATTGTAACTTGCGACGAGGAGCCTGTTTATCCGCCATGGATTCCGTATATTCACTATGGGGTCTGATGTTTAGTTATGCTAATGTTTTCATAAATTGATAACTCACAACTGAAAAACATCCCTTGCTCGACTCTATAACTAAGATCTATAAATGATTACAACAGGTATTAGCTGCATCGTCCTTCGCCGAAGGTCTGACCATAATGGATAACCCGTGCCAAGTCTTAGGAGATGAAAGACTCTCAATACCGTGCATAAGCTGAGCTGAAACCATAATTATTATCATTGGCTGAGAGTACCGAAACTTTGTGAGTGCAAGTCTTTATGTCTCACAGTTGAGACACTTCACCAGGCGAGGCGTTCAGCAATCTGTCAGCTGCTGATATATATGACGGGGAGGCTTACTTGCACTTCCAATCATGGAGTCCAAATGTAAGACATGCTGCGGAACGTCCATCTTCCGAATCAGAACTGGGATTATTAGTTGGGACTTGTCCGTGCGGCCGCCCAATGCGCGATACGACATCCTCTAGTATGTCTCAGAAGCCGCGTATGCGGCTTTGGACGAATCCAGTGACGTGTAGCCGTGGTTGAATAGCGAAGCTTGCTTGTGTCTTGTTAGCTTTGTAGCAAGTCACCGGATCATTGCTGTTGAGGACAGCTTAAGCAGCATGTATTTATGGCAGTACTGGTAGCTCAGCCCTGCAGATAAGTACTTCGTTGTGATCGGCGGCTGGCTGTCCTTGCCCCCGACAATCGAAATACCAGCCATGATCGAGAATCGCCCAGTCGATTCTGTTGGCATCAATACTGCAAACAAGGCGTATGTCTCACCTACATCTCGATTTATTTACCGTAATATTGTCACAGTTCGCCGGAAGAAGGTTGCATTGGGCATGGCCATCAGCCTTATGCATCCTTCGAAGCCAACTGTGTGGTTATAAATGGTATAAGTAACTACTCACTCAGAACTATTTATAAGACTCGACTAAGTTTGCGCATCGGTTCCTTCCACAATCTTTACACGACACAAGTTAACCATGAAATTCGTATCCATTTTTCCCATTTTCGGTCTCCTAATGCCTCTTTGCTGGGCTCAGGCTGACCCCAATACCCTTGCAAGGTACAATCCAGCCAACAGGACAATGTCAGCTAATACCAGTACGTATAGAGCAAGCTATTCTAAACATTGTTGCAATCTACTGACAAAGTTTCCAGCATACTGCCTTGTTCCCATCAGCAAAACACTTGTCAAGACCATCACTGGGTATAATCCCTTGGACATCGACACTGACATCTTGCCTTCTTTCCCTACTGGAAAACACCCACTCATTGTCCAAGCTGGTTATAATAAGGATATTCGCATGACGGCACTGAACCTTGTCCCGCTGCAGATAGACTCTCTCATGCAAGGCTCTCTCATTGTGCCTTTTGTTGACGTCACAAAGGACGGACAAACCCCCATCGGCGTCCCAGTCAACTATTACATTGGTGGGACTAATGGCCAACCGCTCCAGGCCATCGTGCCTAGTGTAGCCTCAGGTGTTTCTCCCTTTGAAGGGACCACCATATTCCCGGCGACATTTTCTCCTGATACATCAGCTGCGAGGGCTCTCCCCAATGGTTTCAATAGTATACAAGTGAAGCCCTTCCTTCTACCAAATACTATCTCTGGGCCTGGAATCTACGCTGAAGCATTCGACATGTCGTTCAAAATAACAGACAGTTCCCCTTATACAGCCCACACTTTTCACTCACTATTGAATATCCCCCAGCTTCTCAACACCAACAAGTGTCAGCGCAATACTGTCTATTTCAACGAGTCGTCTTCTGAGCCCCAGATGGTTACTGGGGAGGTGACTCTCTATCACCAGATTTTGGCTACACCTCCACAGGGACTAGAAGGAGTTTATCGGGATGTTTATTGCTATTCAGCTAATGGTCAGATTGTATCGAGCGTGGGGGAGCCTTGTAAAGAGGCGGCAGCAAACATGGATCCAGAGGCCAAGGTTTAGGGATCACCCTAAAAAGAGACTGTAGCCGTAATATGAACTTCACGGACGAATGATCCACTCAATCCATTTGCGATGATAAAACCTCGATCGCACTACAGAATGCCCCATTCATCAAGGTACTTTATCACTAGTCCCTGAAACAAATACAATAAGAACTGTAGCATATCTGAGGCTTTATGTTAGCACGGTATAGTTACACCAAAGGGTTCGCACTTACGTTGTACCAGCCACTACAAGCTCGGTAGTTTTCGCCCTCGTTAATCCAGAAAGAACCAAGAGGTAAACGATAGTCGACATCATGACAATGAAAATCCGCACCGCAGCTGTCGACACGACGTTACAGACAACAATTGGCAGTAACAAGAGTAGAGTCACCAAGCATATTAGTAGCCCTTTGGCAACACGACTCACAAAAGGACCGTTGTATATATGGACGTTCGGGTCGGAAGAAACATATCGATTACTCTACATCTATTAGTATAGATATCTTGTGTGATGCGGAAGTGGCATACCTCTCGGAACTTGGGCAGAAACTGTACAAGGCGCTCTTCTATCCAACTCTCAAACCTCTTAACTGCGTTATCAATTGTTGGTACCAGTGAGACGAGGTCACGATCGTGTTCAAGGTAAGAAGTCTCGTTCGCAGCCAAACACCCGTTCCCATCAACCCAATTCCTGAGGCTTTGCACATCACGAGATTCCGCATCGCTAAGAGTGAGTGCTAGATTTGTCTTATCTATGAAGCTATCTGCGATATCGTCAGCAGAACAGATACGCTAGTCAAGAAGGTCCATACCGTAATCAACCAGTGCGGACTCTATCCTCGACATGACTGATAGCCTTTCAACATTTCTATCAATGCGACTCTTACCAAGAAAGATCGGTGCCTTTTCCTGTTGGTCTATTTGGTCGAGTTCGTTCTCTAGAATTGATAATTGATCTTGTTTTAGGAGCAATAGCCGTGCTCTGAGTCTGTTAAAGCGCCGAAAGATAAAAAAAGGGCTATGCGATGCGATAAGGGCTGTAAATCTTGGGTACCCTGGTCTGAAATCTTCAACTAGAATGGGGGTTAGATGATCATGCACTTCTCACGGGAAAGACATTTTACTTTTTCCTGTTGGTGGTTTGGATAATTGCGACGGAGTTGCCGAAAGAGGAAGAATGGGCTGACCCGTCATGGTGTCGGCAAGGTGGGATTGTTAGCACACAGAGTGAACTCGTGCAGGACTCTAGGACTTTACAAGCCACTTTCAGGGAAATGCCGGTTACTTTAATCATTGAGCAGGCTCTCGAGGTATCCAATTGAGTGACCCCACGTGCACATGCAAGTCGAGGCCAGGCGGGCAGCATACATAAGGTCAATACCCACTGTTTTGTCGTTATTCCATTTCTCCATTTCTCGCAATTCCACTAGTGTCACCTCAAGATGTCTGACGACCAGCAGTAAGTGGTTGAAACTATGAACTTGGAGGTAAGCTAATGCTGGTCACTCCCAGAAAGAACGAATCGCCTGAGTACACCTCGGGCGGCAAGCGACCATTTGTCTCGACATACGAAAATGTACGTAATTACTGTCACTTGACTCACTGAAGCTGTTGTACTGAATCAGGCTGCGCAGGCACCAAGCCTTAAAGTAGGGGATAGTGTCTATCTGCTGAACACGGATGGGTCCCGAGAGGGCCCGTATCTTGTTGCGACAGCCCCAGTTTCCGGACAATGCACGCTTTGTCATACCGATGGGAACCCATTCAGAAACAATGCGGACATTGATGTGGATGAGCTGGAGGCCTGTTGAATGAGCGCCGCGGGAAAAGCAATGATAAGCACGCATTGCTGGGGCCCATGATTCCTCACATCATTTTGTGTGGCTTTTTCAGGCAGAAATGCATTTGGGGCAGTGTAAGGCAGCCAAAAGGCAAAGTACATTGAAACAACAATGCATATGCATAAGAGTCACCGTAGTAAGACCAATCACATACATATTCTGCGTTACCCCTCACGATAAGACTTACGATAAGTCAGACCCAGTGAATAACGTCACAAATCAAGTTCCAGACCATCAAAAACAATGGCCGAAAAGAAGTTTGTTTCGCCAAAGCATCATGCTATCCTAATTGGCATCGACGCTTATCCTGAGAAATACAATTCGTCGCTGAAGGGTTGTGTACGAGACACGCAACAAATCAGATCATTACTGGAACAGCAACCTTTTCACATCAATATCCAGACCTTGACAGCTACGCAAAGCTCTGATAGCAGCATCACAGGGCCAGTTGAAGATCCTGCTAGCTTGCCAACTGATGACAATGTAATCAAGGCATTCAGAGATCTTACATCTGCGGCTCAGCCTGGAGATTACATCTATATCCATTACTCTGGCCATGGCACCCGCATCGCTCCCACTGCTAAGGCATTCTCCAACCAGCATACTGGAGACTTGGCTCTAGCCCTTCTTGGTGGTGAGAATGGAAACGAAGTGAGGCCACTTGGAGGGTACAGGCTAGCAGTTTCTCTGAATGCAATGGTGTTGAAGGGTCTGGTTGTCACTCTAGTTCTTGACTGCTGTTTCGCAGCAAGTATCTATCGCCTGGACCGTCGCGATATTCGATTCCTTCGAATTGATCCAGACCTGGCATCTGCGTACTTCGCCGACAAAGACTTGTTCGAGCAAGATGAGGAAACACCTGACTCAGGTTATCGCGATATATCTATGCTGCCAAGCTGGTTGATAAACCCAGATGGCTATGCACTTCTTGCAGCTTGTGGTCCTCATGAAGAGGCGGGCGAGATAATCCACAAAGAACAGTCCCATGGCGCTTTGTCCCATTTCCTGAACCTGAGCCTGAGAGATAGCGGGTTGAATCGCAAGCACAAGAACATTTTCTACCGCCTCACCTCCAAATTCCGTGCTCACTCAGTTCAGCAAAATCCTGCATTGTATGGGAACAAAGACCAGGGATTCTTTGGTGAGAACAATATTACGAACTCACGATCTACGGTACTTGTTGTGAGAAATGGACAGCATTTTGCATTGCAGGCGGGTCATGCTCATGGAGTATCCGACGGCGATGAGTTCATTCTGTATCCCTCCAGTGTGCTTGAGAATAACGAGGCCTTTCACGCAAACCTTATGAAAACGACGGTTGAAAGAGCTGGCCCTTTGACAAGCAAGTTACAACTGGTTGATGCCATGGCTGCGACATCTGAGAATGACTGGGTTGCTGAACCACAAACGAGGCGAGCTCTTGGCAAGTTCTCAGTTTCTTTCAGCGATACGATATCTCCCCAGAATACCTGGCCAGAGGCTTTAACAAGATATGGTATGACACACGCTGGCGAGCACGGATTGGCATCCTGGTTCCACGTCGAAGCTATCGGCAACGAGTACAAGATTCTGACTCGAAATGGTGAAGAAGTGATGAACGTCCCGTCATTGTCCCAAAATACATCAACTGCAGATGATGTGGCTGCAGTTCTGGAGCATTTAGCTCGATACGAGGTTGTCAAGAGCCTTTCAAATCCATTTGTGGAAGAGGATTTCCGAACGTCGTTCGACATCAATATTGTACGAGCGGGGGATCGCTTTGGCCCAGATATTCTGGTCGACGTTGAACAAGATGCAGGCAAGGGAGCTATGTTCGAGCTCAAACTTCAGAACCACGGAACCAAAGTTTTGTACCTGTATATCCTTGACCTTGGCCCTCTTTGGCAAATTGAGGATATATATTGTGGCAGCTACGTAGTGGTTCCCCCATACAACCAGAATGAAAGGTTCATGACGGGCAGCTTTACCAAGAAGTTCAGAACCATGGTACCCGATGAGCTGAGAAAGCAGGGCATTGAAGAGTGCTTTGATACTCTCAAGGTCTTGGTCACGTCTCAGCCGACTTCCTTTGACTTGCTGGAGCTTCCCAAAATTGGTCATGCTCTCAAGAAGAGATCACCAGCCGACAATGATAGGTCCGCCGGTAGCTCTTTTGAGCATTGGATCGCTTTTAACTTTCCGCTAAAGACGTCACTGGCAGCAGAACTAAGAGCCACGAAGACCTGTTGACAGTCTAGGGAGACTGCTATTCTTGAACCGGTATATTAATGTTAAAGGATTTAGGCCTCTTCTAGCGAGTGCGTCCATGGTGTCACCGTTTATTTGCACTCCTAATCCGTAATTCGATGCAACAGCTAACCACTCGTAATAATTAGTCTCGTTTTCTTCTGGAACAGACCAGGCGTAAATCCAGACCCCATAAGCTGTGGCTTGTCGTCCATACGGCACAAGCCATCGTCGTAGCTCCACTGCATACACTCGGCGCATGACTCGCAAGCTGCTTTGTAAGAGTAAGCGCCAAGCCTCCTAGCCTCTTCTTCAGGTTTTCCGAGCGGTGGTACGTCATTTGGCATTGAGACCATGCCGATAAGCGGCACAGAACATAACGTAGGATATAAAACGGTCTGGACATACCCCGCAATATTAAGACCCTCTAAGCGATATCCATTACTCGAAACCAATAACCGTCGCTGGGGCCACTAAGCAATCAATATGGAAAAACTCGACCAAGACATCTTGGAAGCCACCACGAACATGCCGACAGAGCCAGAGAAAGACGACGCTGGAAAAGAGTCTCTTGAAAAGCTAGCAGACTTATTAATCGCTCGGTATCAGCAAACTGGAAACACGGATGACCTTCGGGAATCGTTACGCCATAAGATGCTGCTATTTCGCTCCTTGCATATTCCTATTGAAGCATCTCTTTGGTACGTGGTCATTATAGACGAATCCATAGGCTCAGATGTCCCATGTCGTTACGAAGAGACCAACGACCCTGAGGACCTCAGAGCAGCCATCACTATCTGCTGGCAAGTTTTCTTTGAAGAGCCCAGAAATGCTGAACATGAAGCACTACGAGTGAGGCTACCATTCATACTGCGTACCATAACACTACTATTATATGAGGAGTCGGGAAGCTTGGGCGATATAGAGATGGCAGCGTCATACTCAAGACAGGTTTTGCCTTTTGTTCCAAATGATATCGAGGACCGAGCCAACCCTCTTGATGAGTTCGCTAGGACCCTATTCAAGAAATACCAAGTGCAAGAGAATCCAGATATTCTCACAGTTGGAATACCATTATCAAGGGACGCCATTTCCGCCACACCTGAAGGTCATCCCGAGTTACCAGCTAGAGTAGCTAACCTCGGGGCTTGGCTTTTACGACGCTATGAAAGAAACGGAAATACGAATGATCTTCGAGAAGCAATTGAAAAGACAGAACTCGCCATTAGTCTGTTAGACAAAGATAATTTTAATCAACTGAGATTCCTAACCAACCTTGGGATCATGCTATTTCGACAGTTGGAGCTCACCTGGGATGAGAATGATCCTGAACAGGCTGAGATTATGGCATCTCGCGCCGACATTGGTAGAGGTTTGCATGTAAACAGCATTGCACACCCACTACTTGGAATTGAGGCAGCGAGAGATGCCATCCGTATCTTCAAGTTTCACGGAAGGCTAGAAGAAGCAAATTCACTTACTCAAAAGGCATTGCAGTTACTACCAATGGCCTGTCATCCAACTATCGCACAACAGGAACAGCAGCACGCCATCCAACAGATGTCGAGGTTCGCAGCCGAAGCTTGCTCCCTATCACTTCTTGTTGGAAAAACGCAGGAAGCGCTTCTGAGTATTGAATTCAGCTGTGAACTCATCCTATACCATTTGATTAAGTATCGAAACAAACTACCTCTTCTAGAACAACAGAGTAAGAGGTCGGCAGAACGTTTTGACCAGTTACGATCTGCAGCCGCCCAACCCGTGGATACCGTGAACCAAGTCACTATACAAGATCGGATTGTGCCAGAAGCTCAGGACTTTGCCCACGACCATGACTTTGAACTCGCGGTGATTAGGAACCTACCAAACTTTCAAAACTTTCTTACATTGCCAAACCTAGACGACTTAGTCAAGGGAGTCACTGATGGGTCAATCGTGATAGTAAATATCACTGCCCTCAGCAGCGATGCCATAATTATCCTGCCGTCTGGGAAAGGAATCAGGTCCCTCAACTTACCAAAGGCAACATCCGTGGGGAACCTATTTCTTGACAAATATTCGAAAGCTTTCGGTCGTGTAAGAAAGTCCCAGGGTTTAGAGGAACCGGACATAGAGAGCGACAAGGATCTGTATGACGAACAGTTTCTGAGTTGGCTCTGGACTGCGTGTGTCTCTCCGATCGTAAAGGAGATCGTAGAGTCACAGTCATCATCGTCAACCTCTCGAGTTTGGTGGATCGGGACGGGTATCGCCAGCAGATTTCCGTTCCACGCAGCAGGAAACTCCGAGGGTAGCACTTTGGATAATGTAATCTCGTCTTACATTCCATCTATCACGTCTTTGATCGAAGCAAAAGCCAGCGTGACATGTAGTGGCATCAACGGCAACAATGGCGACAGGAACTCATTGAGGATCGTCATGACGCCCAGAGATTCAGATGAATGTCAGCCCCCAGAGCCTACAGATGTGCGGCGAATAATAGAGGAGGCTCTTGGGGTGACCTTCAAGGTGGTGGCCCTGTCAGAGCCATCACTTGAAGAGACATTGCAAAGTCTGCGCAGGTCTCAAGTTATCCATTTTATTTGCGACGGCTACTCTGATCCTCTGAAGCCGTCCCAAAGTTACATTCAAGTTCACAGGTGCTTATCCCTGGGTGCAGGCGAGGAGAAACTGACTGTAGAGTTGACATCTAACAACACAACTTTGGACAAGTCACAAATTGCTTTCCTCTCATTGTACCCCTCAGCAGAGGGTAAGGCCAAGCAATCGACTGATGGAGGGTTAGGCATCATCAGTGCATTCCAGTTGGCTGGATTCAAGCATGTTGTGGGATCTTTATCAAACTCCGATGGCGCTTCTCATGCTCATGTTACTGAGAGCTTTTATCAGTCTATAAAAGAGAATGGGTTGGTTGAAAACGCGGATTGGGTGGTGGCAGAGGCACTACATGATGCTCTAAGAAACGCTAGAGACCATGACAAAGATCCACATTGGTGGGCTCCATACGTTCACTCGGGTGCTTAAGTAATAGCATACAGATTAGGCTCCAACTGCCAGTTCGAGCTCAGTATAAAGATAGACAAGCCCATTAGCGTTTTGATAGACTCGAGCCCACCATCTAATAGCACCCGCGACGCTCATTATCAACGGAGCTGCGGCTGGTATCATGGCAGGCCATGAAACCAATATCTTAGAAATCCATTCCCAAGCCAACTCATTCGCAGAGAACATTTTATCAAGCGCCCGTACAATCCATGCGTTTGAGATGCGCGACAGGCTAGTCCGCAAATTCAACACCTACTTGACCGATGCCCACCACGTTGGTAACAAAATCTCGCCTCATTTTGGCACCTTGCTTTCAGCCGAGTATTGCATTGTCTACCTGGGCTACGGTCTTGCTTTCTGGCAGGGTATCCGAATGTTTTCTAAGGGTGAGATAGACCAGCCTGGAGAAATCGTCACGTAAGTAGCTCTCGCACAGGTTGGCCAAGTTACCCGCTAACAATCAAGTGTTATCCTCTCTGTTATCATCGCCGCCACCAGCCTCACAATGCTTGCGCCATATTCCGTCGACTTTACCCGGGTATCTGTTGCTGCGGCGAAAGTCTTTGACCTCATCGACCGCGAGTCCGAGATTGATTCATTCGACAGCACCGGTAAAATACCATCAGAGACGATAGGAGAAATTTCTGTCGACAATGTTACTTTCGCCTATCCAACCCGACCCGGTATCGCAGTCCTTGACAACTACTCCGTCAAGTTTCCTGCTGGAAAAACTACTGCCCTAGTTGTGAGTTCAAAACGTCGCCGATATGGAAGTGTGTCTAACTGTCTTTTTTAGGGTCAATCTGGATCCGGAAAAAGCACTGTCATCGGCCTCCTTGAGCGCTGGTATAATCCTGAGTCCTGCACGATTTCGTTAGATGGCTGCCCAATCGATCAGCTGAATCTGAACTGGCTCCGAACCAATGTCCGTTTAGTGCAGCAAGAGCCAGTCCTATTCCAAGGAACCATCTTCGATAACATTCGGTCTGGCCTAACTGGCACTGCATGGGAAGATGCGCCAATAGACGAGCAGATGCACCATGTCGAAGAAGCTGCTAAGCTGGCGTTTGCCCATGAGTTCATCTCTAAGCTACCTAATGGATATAATACCCAGGTTGGCGAGCATGGGTGCCTGCTCTCTGGTGGCCAGAAACAACGTATTGCTATTGCGCGCAGTATTATCTCCAAGCCCAAGGTCCTTCTTCTGGACGAGGCTACAAGTGCACTTGATCCTGAAGCTGAAGGTATTGTTCAAAAGGCGCTAGATACGGTCTCTAAGGGTCGCACGACAATTGTTATCGCTCACAAGCTTGCTACTATCCAGAAGGCCGACAACATCATCGTCATGATGAAAGGACGCATCGTCGAACAAGGTACTCATCAGTCTCTGACCATGTGCGGCGGTACCTATGCTCAACTCGTGCAGATTCAGAACCTCACAGCACAGGGCGACGAGTCTAGAGACATTACGGACCAATCTGAGCCCCTAGATCACGTCCCGATGTCTACTGAACCAAGCAGCACTTTGACTCGGCATGAGACCTCCCACCAAAGTGATGTCGATGGAAGCAAGGATCTAGGTGGATATGATCAGCATGAGCAGCGCGGTGTCATCTCTGTCATTATTCGGATCGTTGGCCAGACGCCTGAGCTGAGGTTGGCATTTATTGTCATCCTGATGGCGTGCATCGTGGCAGGTAAGTGGTCTTCTAACTCTGGTTCTGTCAACCCCCCTCGGTTACTAACATCTCGCAGGCGCGACCTTTCCCGGCCTGGCCATTCTTATTGCCAATATCGTGGAGGTCTTCTCTCTCACAGGATCTGAGATAGAGCTTCAAGGCAACTTCTATGCCAAAATGTTCATCGTCTTTGCCTGCGGGTGTTTCGTTGCCTACTTCGCTTTAGGATACGCCACAAACGTTGTTGCTCATAATTTGAGTCACAAGTTCCGCAAATCTATTCTTGAGAACATCCTTCGACAGGATTTGCAGTTCTTTGATCGAGAAGAGAATACCACCGGAGCGCTGATCAGTCAAATAGACTCAAACCCACAGGCTGTCCTTGAACTTATGGGCTACAACGTTGGTCTTATCCTTGTCGCCGTCTTCAACATCACTGCCTGTAGCGTCTTAGCTATTGTGTATAGCTGGAGACCTGGCTTGGTAGTCACCTGCAGTGGCCTTCCCCCTTTGGTTACTGCCGGTTATCTTAAAATCCGGTTCGATGCTAAACTGGATCGCGAGACGTCGAGGCTCCTTTCACTCAGTGCTTCTATTGCTTCCGAAGCGATAAATTCTATCCGGACTGTTTCATCTCTCCCTATTGAGAATTCGGTGCTGTCTAGATACTCCCACGAGCTGGATCTCGCATTGGCTGGCTCTAAGCGACCTGTGTTGGCCATGATGATCTGTTTCGCCTTTACACAGTCTATCGAATACTGTTTTATGGCCCTTGGCTTTTGGTACGGTTGCTACCTTTTATCATTTGACCAGATTAGCATATATGCTTTTTTCGTTGCCTTCTTAGGCGTCTTCTTCTCTGGCCAGTCGGCTGCCCAACTTTTCCAATATTCGACCAGCGTCACTAAAGGCATCAATGCGGCCAATTATATCTTTTGGCTTCAGGACCTTCAGCCGTCGGTAAGGGAAACAGACGAAAACCGTGGAAACGGCCCTGAATCTGGCGATACGGTGAACATCCTTGATGTGCACTTTTCTTACCCTCTTCGACCCGAGATGCGCATCCTCAGAGGCATAAATGTCAATGTAAGTAGCACGCTTTGCCGCTTTGTTCTCACGGCTAATCATTTCTATGTAGATAAAGAAGGGTCAGATTGTTGCTTTCGTCGGAGCATCTGGTTGCGGCAAATCTACAATAATCGCTCTACTTGAACGGTTCTACGACCCCACAACAGGCTCAATCGACATTGACTCGACCTGTTTGACTTCTCTCAACCCTCGACTGTATAGTCGCATTGTAGGACTCGTTCAACAAGAACCCGCATTGCTTCAAGGTTCGATCCGCGAGAATATCGAGTTGGGTGTCGATGAACCCTCTGACGATACAATTTCCTCGAGTGCCACAGGAACGGTCAGCGATAAGGAGATCGAGTCGGCGTTGCGAGCTGCCAATGGCTGGGATTTTGTGTCATCTCTGCCTGAGGGTCTTTCTACCCCTGTTGGTTCTCATGGTACCCAGCTGTCTGGTGGCCAGCGGCAACGCATTGCTATTGCCCGTACACTTATACGCGATCCGAAAGTGCTGCTTCTTGATGAGGCGATATCGGCGCTTGATACAAAAAGCGAGAAGATTATATAGAATGCATTATCTAAGGCTACTCTAGATAGTAAGAGAATTATAATTGCTATTACTTATAGGCTTAATATAATTAAAAATATAAATGTAATTTATATATTTTATATTAAAAAGATTAAAAAAGTAAAAATATATTAAAAGTTAATTATATAAGGCAGTATATATTATAAGATATATAAGGTATAGGCTTTAAATTAATAGCTAAAATTTATATTTTCTTTTTTAATTTTTAGGTAGATATTTCTTTTTATTAATTTTAAATTATTATTATTATTAAAGTATATATATTTATTGCGATATTAAGTCTATAAGGCCTAAGCTATATATATTAATTCTCTTTTTATACCTTATGTCTATACTATATGCTTACCTTATAACGTTCCCTGCTGCAGCCAGATGTAGGTTTAGACCTCTAATTGTGGCGGTGGCCTTCTTGTCTTTCCCTATGCCGCACTTATAAGGTGCTTTACTTTAGCTCCATGTTATGCGATATCTGCCATATAGGAATGAGTTTGTACTTTAATAAGAGTATTATTTTGAGTTAGTAGACCCCATAGCTAATAGCTTATATCGCGCGCCTTGCATGCATGAATTAATTTATTATAGATCAGTTGATTTGTAATGATTGAATTGATTTATAATTTATGAATTGATTTGTAATATATTGAGCTATCCTTATAGAGTATAGAGTAACCCGCACATTTTACCGCTTGTTAGTTAGCTTATCTGCAGTTATAATAACTCTAGACTCCTGCCTCTTCTATATTTTACCCCTTTAAAAAGCTGTGTAAGCTGCTATAATAATTAATCGGCTTGATACAAGTACAACGCTTCAACATGGCTTCCCACCTTGGCATAATCAACTTGTTTTCCGTCCAAGACACTGTGGCTGTTATTACAGGAGGAGGTTCAGGCCTTGGAGCCACGATTGCTCAAGCTTTAGAAGTATGCTACATTCTATCTCACTTTAAATCCGCGAGACCTACGGTGCTAATGAACGGTCAAGGCCAATGGCGCTCGTGCTGTCTATGTGCTCGGCCGCCGAGAGGAGAAGCTGAGAAACATAGCAAGCAGTGCGGTTCACGGAAGAATCTATCCTATCGTTGCCGATGTCAGCTCCAAGGACTCTGTGGCAGCTGCAGTCGAGCAAGTACACCAGCGCGAGGGACACATCAATGTTCTCATTGCAAATTCCGGCATGATAGGACCCAATGTCGCGAAGTTATTCTCGGGCGGCGAGACCCCTAGTTTGGACAAGCTGCGTGAGGCGCTATGGGACGTCCCTATGGAGGACTTTACGCAGACGATGAACCTAAATGTCACTGCTGCGTTCTACACTGTGGTTGCCTTTCTTGACCTGTTGGCCAAGGGCAACGCAAGCCGTGACAGAACTGGCCTCCCCTCTAGCCAAGTGATTATCACGACATCCATCTCGGCCTTCTCACGGAAGCCTGCAGCGGGCTTCGCTTACAGTGCGTCTAAGGCTGCGGCAACGCACCTGGTGAAGCAGTTGTCCACATGCTTTGCGCCCTACAAAATTAGGTGCAATGCCATTGCTCCAGGCTTCTTTCCCAGTGAGATGACTGAAAATATGCCCTGGATGAAAGGAAGCAATCCTCGGCTTGAAGGCAATCTGTCCAATGAGACTTGCCCTCTGGAAAGAAGTGGAACAGAGGAGGATATAGCAGGTCAAGCTCTGTTCCTGACGAGCAAGGCAGGA
Organism: Fusarium proliferatum ET1; assembly: GCF_900067095.1. NCBI lineage: Eukaryota > Fungi > Ascomycota > Sordariomycetes > Hypocreales > Nectriaceae > Fusarium > Fusarium proliferatum. The sequence goes on along the minus strand of NW_022194799.1, from coordinate 12,354 downwards.
GCCTATGTGAATGGTTGTATACAATTGCTTGATGGAGGGAGGCTATCAATACTACCAGCTACCTACTAAGATTGCACTACAAATTATTGCTACCGTGCCAGTGGAGGACATTGCACTTTTGTGACATGGACATATGTCTACGAAACCACACACTTCAGGCAGCTCTTTCACTGTAATCTATAATGAGCTGAAATTTAGTTCGATCTCTAAGCTTTTGAAAAGGCCCAATGCAGTGCCACAGAATGATTTGCTGCTCAAGGTTTGCAGCAATTTCTGATCACTTCATGCCTCAGTCATGTACCCTTGCAGACGGCGATCTTCAAGTCCTCATCAAGTTTTCTCCCTCTGATCCATACTCCGAACATGCTTATGCACACCAGACTCACTCAGGCTCAACGCTATGACAATATACGCCCAGTCCAGCACCTTCGTCACATAATTTAGGAGGTGTTCTTCAACATCTGTTGTCTGGGGTGGTGGCCGTCGTCTAGGTAACCTGATGTATATGGCGTGAGATATCAATCAAACCTTGGCGTACATCCGCAAGGTTCTCAGACACAACGGCAAACTGATATTGGTCGACCATGCTTAACCTCTGCTGCCACCTCCACTAGTAGATTCAATGGCTGAGATGGATTTTTCTCTGCCGGACGCCTTTTGGAATCTCGCCTATGCCAGCCCAGACGAAAAGGGTGCCAATATGATGATTTAGTCGCTCAAGGATATCGCTACACCGGCAAAAGAAAACCACCACGCACCAGAGTTCTCCCAGATCACTATTGTCCGTCCTGTCTCTGAAGCTGCTAATGCCAACGAGGCGGTGGGAGCTACTATAACGGCCACCGAGGAGCATGGGCTACCCATTAAAATTTGCACATTCCTCAAGTTGACCAAGAGAGACATTCGCGGCCACATCTGCATAGTTCTCTCAGAGCTTGACCAATCAGTTTTGGTCAGCTTTTCATCAGAAGAACTCTCTCTTGCAGCGTCTCACACAAGAATCGGCTGGTGCTCTTTGGGTTACAAGGGGAAGTCTTTTGGCAAGTGCTTCAAAGCCTAAAATGTCCATGTTTCACGGCCTTGCTCGCTCACTTCGTGCGGAAGTAGAGGGTCTGCCGTGCATGACCGTGGACTTCGATGTCAGGCAGAAGTTATCACCCAACAGGATGGTCGAGTTGATCACGAGTCTTCGATACAACATTCCTTGCTGAGCGGCACAGTGGTCTAGAAACAAGGTCAATCGTCTAGGTAGATTGCGGCACTTAAATTTCTATGCTGATCTTAAACTATCCCGTCCACCTCTTGGAATTTATTCATGGCTCTGGGCATCTAGTTGCACTCCCAATTCTTGATTCTATGCAGTAGCCACCCACTTGTAATCAGCAGTCTTGTCTTCCTCTGAAACATGCCAGGTGCAAATCCAGACCCCATAATTAGCTTGTCGTCCATACGGCACAAGTCATCATAGTAGCTCCACTGCATACACTCGACCCACGACTTACAAGCTGCTTCGCACGCATCCACAGACTTCCAGGCGTTGGCCCAAAGACTGCGATTGTACTTGGACTGCGGAGCAGGAGGTGAATTCGTGTTGGCAGAAGTAATAGCGAAGAGACTGGACATATTGTCCCACCATTCTCGTCTCTTGCCCAAATCTGGAGCGATGATCTTCTTGAAGAAATCTTTGAATAGCATGGGCCTCTGTTTTGGTGTCAGCACGACAGGTTTCATCCAATTTCACGTGGTACGGATCTGACTAACTTTGAAGTTCCAGTTCTTCTCCAGCTCGTAGTATCTCGCTATATCCCTGCTGTGCGCCTTGTGCCACGACAAAAGAGGCTTGCACCAGTTCTCACTCCTGAACCCGAACTTCCAGTGCACCACGGCATTGAACCCCCAAGTGAACTTCTCGTCACCGCCATTCTCCCCGAAACGGATTCCATTTTTGTTCAATGCACGTCCCAGGATGTGATCGCCACAGCCGTGCTGACGGGTGTATTCGGCAAAGTCCTCAACGAGCCGCGGGTTCTTCCCGAACGACATCTCCCACGCACCCCGTGAGAGCGCGAAGCCAGAACCTCCATGTGCGAAAGTCACGTTGGCGATGAAGGCTGAGCTGCCAAGGTAATGTGGTGCCTTCCAGTCAAAGGATGACAGATAGTCCAGTACATTAGGCAGGAAGATATATGCATCGTCCTCCATGAAGACATACCAGCGTGCGTGGGGCCAGTTCTTGCCGGCGTGGTCCATAATGGGCAAAAACTTATACTTGTCAATTACCCAGCCGCCCACAGGACCTTCATGGTCGCCTTCTATATTAGCATGCTCAATGTAGACGTTATTCTCAACGTACTGAGGCACCGCATGGTAGACGTCGAAATCTGGATGCGACTTGGTGGCTTCCGTCATGTTTTTGAGAACATCAATGGTTGTAAAGTTGCCCATCGTCTCTTCATAATCCGAGTATATCACAACGTTTTCCGGGTTGACTCGCTCTGGTGAAAGACTGGTGACCAAGTGAATGAGCAGACGGTGGTACATCGATGTCCCACCAGTCTTCAAGATCAAGAGAACATCATGGCCCTCTAGTTTTCCATGACCACCAGGCTGCGTTTGCTGACTTTGGTGGGAGGGCTCCAAAACCAACTGTGTTGCCGGCTCAGATTGTGAATTCACGGGAAGTCTCCTTGCACCAAACCTTTCCACGGATGAATTGAGAAGGGAGTAGTACAGCACTAGACATGTGGCGATAATGAAAACTGGGAGAATTCGGTTGTCCCTGTAAGTAGTGAACATCATCCCTGTGGAATGGGAAGGTATAGAAGACGATGGCAGCTGCTTTGTGGGCGAAAGAATTAGATGAATAGCGTGAAGTGCTAGTCAGAGTGCATATGGATATATTTAGAGGATTTAGGGTGAGGAGCCGAGATGACAGTCCAATATGGGATAGATAGGGAAACGTCGGAAACAGCGGCTATCATCAGAATATCCTGTTTCATGTTTAGGGCAATTTAAAGTTTATAACGCCCTTGCGCGTCGTAATACTTCCGCTTAATGGGTAAAAAGTCGAGAAAACGACCCGTATTATGGACATCTACCCTCTACCCCCTTGCTAATGATATTCACTCCAGTTTCCTCAAAGAGATGGACAGACCTACTCTTACTCACCCTAACATTTGACACCGCTACATTATAAGGACCCTGGAACATTAGTAGTACTGGAACCAACCAATCGTAAATCACTACTATAACATTTTGAGTTTCTCGTCAAATGAAACGTGGGACCTTTTGTCTGTTTCTCATCTTATTTGCGGCATAATGGGCTAAAATCCTGACTTATGCAGTGGGGTTCGTATACGTAACTGCGTCGCAAACAAAATCTATTATACGAGCATATCCACCAATTGCGACCTTCGAAACTTTATAGCTCTCGGCATTAATCTGCCATTATCTATACACTCGTTTTTTCCTTCTTCTATGTGCCTGTCGTTTCTGCTCCCTTTCCAACTCTAGGCCATTCCTTATTGTACACAATGGGTACCGTTGAGAGCATCGACAGCAGAACCCAGATGGCGTTTACCAATGTCTCCCAAGGACGACATCTGTCGATACTAAAACAGCTTCTCAATTTCACCGGATGTCTGATGATTATCCCAGCTTTCTACTTGGCTACAATTCAAACACTGTACCCAATGACAATAGATATCCTCTTCGGCATTATACTCACCGAATGCAATCGCTTTGCCAACGAACGACGTCGTATATCCTTCTATTCAACTTTTCAAAGGGAGAATAATCTCAAGAGACAAAATCTCGGCTTTATGATGAAGGAAACTGTCACAAAGCTCGACTGCTTATCGGCTGTGGTTGGGTATCGGGAAGACCCTGCATTGTTCACGCGAGCTCTTGAAAGTTACAAGGCAGCTCACGGTCAAGCTTTTATGTTGGTCGGCATTGATGGTAGCGATGCAGAAGATGGAGACATGGTAGACGTGTTTGAGAAGGTCTTGTTACATTGAGTCAGTTCTACTCTCCAATCAGCGTTACTAATAAGAAGACAGGTCTATCCTTCTCAGTCTCGGATCATCCACATAAAGGAACCTTTGGGCAACATAGCTGAACAACTCTATAATAAACATTTAGCAATTCAACATGAGAAGGGGCGGGAGATCAACGAAAGCGAAAGCAACAAGGCAGTGATCCAGCAGTGCATGAGTATTGCACGAGTTATACTTGATCAACAGGGCTGCTTGATCGACGAGCCAGACGGCATTAGACATATATGTCTTGTACAACAACACATGCACAAGAAGGGAATAATGTTTACTACTTTCATCTTCTCGCTTGTTATTGCGGAGATGCTCGGCATTGAGTTCATGTGGTCGTCAGATTCTGACACCATAGTGCTGGAGGACACCCTTGAGAGGACCATCAGTACCATTGCGGGAGATTCTACTATCGGCGGTGCCAGCTCAGGATTGACAGTTCACAACGGCGATGATACGGTAGTAACGCGCCTGGCTGCCACGGTCTACTGGGCCGAGCTGTATCTGACCAGGTCTACGCCCGCTTGTACTGCAACAAGTGACTGCCAAAGCGGGCCTTGCACTGCCTTTCGACTATCAGCTCTGTCGTCCATTCTTATGCCGTGGTATATGCAAAAGGTGTTTGGCAAGCAAATGGTACGTTACAAGGTACAAGGCTCGAAAACAATGTTAATCTGGAGCTAGATTGTTAATGAGGACCGTCACCTTACGACCAACCTTCTCGTTGGCGGCTGGGGCGTTGTCTTTGCCTCTGACGTCCTTACCGCCACTGAGACGCCGACTACAGTGACACGCTGGTTGCGACAGCAAGTCCGCTGGGCCCGAGCCACGCATATCGAATCTCTTCTTATCCCTCGTGTCTATGGCATGTCTCATCCAATGGCGTTCTTCGCAGCAGCCAGACGTGAATTTGGACCTCTAGTTGTGGCGGTGGCCGTGCTCTCATACTTCTTCACATCGCACAAGCTGCTTTACTTCAGCTACCGGGACCTCTTTCTTCGAATCGGCATTACGACAATCTACAATATTTTGCGTAATCCGGATAGGTTGAGGCTGGCCTTGTGCTGGTATGTTGTGCCAGGCATGTTCTTCTATAATATCCCTCTGCCAGCAATACACATCTGGAGTTTGGTGACAATGACGGCTGATACGTGGGGAACGGCAATGAGAGCGAGCACGGAGATTTCCAAGAAGGATAGTAGTCGGAAAAAGTGGTTTGAGACAGGCTTTTTTGTGGTGTGGATGGGAATTGTCGGGGGTACAGTGGCCAGGTGGCTGGCGAACGAGTTTGGCTTGTACCAAGGCCAAACACTTGTCTCCATGCTGTGCGGCATCTGGCTTGCATCTTTCTGCTCCTGGAAGGCGACCATTGAGAGTCAATAGGTAGAAATACGGGTAATCCGGCGGCAGGCGATAGATAGATGCACCCCTCCAGACTCGGGCTAGCTTGTACCGATCCTCTCGTGAAGGATCGGCCAAGTAAAAATTGGAGAAACTGCCTGAACCCCACTGCCTCCACTCATCACTCGGGGGGGTCTGGGGCCTCTGCCTTTAGGGCATCCTGCGCTGTAGGTATAAAAAGTGGTAGTCAAGGTGCCTCCGCAGCTTATCACATTTGAAAGGATTGCGTCTTCTCTTTAGAACCCAAATATCTGTCATTATGTTTTTGCAAGTTGTTGATGTTCGTTTTGAGCATTATCGCCGCCTCAATACTTTGGGCATCCATGAGCACAAACCACGCATTTCCTGGCGTCTGAGCAACGCCCCTTCAGGTTTTGAGCAGCAAGCTTATGAACTGCGCCTGGAGAAAGTCAGCGGCCAGGAAAGCCATGTTGTCTGCACTTCTCAGGTGGAATCCTCAGAGTCCCATTTAGTCCCCTGGCCAGCTGAAGAGCCTATCGCTTCTCGTCAAAGATACACGGTTTGCATCCGAGTTCGTGGCAAGGGAGAAACATCATTTTCCGATTGGAGCGAGCGGGCTTGGCTGGAGGCAGGCCTACTCAACCGAAATGACTGGAAAGGCAAATTCATTTCAGCTCCTTGGTCGGAGAAGGACAATGATAAGCCGAAGCCAGAGGATCTCTTTCGCAAAGCATTTACGCTGAACTCTGACATTGCATCAGCTCGTCTCTACATAACTGCACAGGGCATTTATGAGGCAGAGATTAATGGCCGTCGCGTCGGCGATTATTTCCTCGCGCCTGGTTGGAGCTGCTATGACAACGAGTTAACGTATCAGACCTACGATGTTACCGACCTTGTTGACGGCAGAGACAATTGCCTGGGTGTCCGTCTTGCTGAAGGTTGGTTCACTGGCCGGTTGAGTTTTGATGGCGGTATACGCAACAGATATGGCACGCGCACAAGCCTCCTCGCACAGCTCGAATTACAGTATTCCGACGGCTCTTCGCACGTCATTACAACTGACGATGACTGGATGGTAGCGCAAGGCCCCATCCGCCTGGCAGAGATTTACAATGGCGAAAAGTACGATGCAACCGTTGAGTTGCCTGGCTGGTCCTCTCACGAGCTCGTCGCTGGACATTGGGAGGGTGCTGTTGCGTTGCCATTTATATCCGACAAGATTAACTTGACAGCCGGTTATCGTGAACCTGTCAGACGAATTGAGACATTGAAGCCAGTTTCCAAGATCACAACACCAACTGGCAAGACCATTCTCGATTTCAGTCAGAACCTGGTAGGTTACGTTCGTATCAAAGCTGTTCGAGGACAACGGGGTCATGAAGTCACGCTTAAGCATGCCGAGGTCCTCGAAAATGGAGAACTAGGTGTTAGACCTCTACGCGTCTGTGACGCCACCGATGTCTACACGCTCCGAGGAGATGCTGAACCCGAGGTATACGAGCCTCGATTCACATACCATGGCTTCCGTTACGTCCAAATTGACAACTGGCCTTCAGAAGACCAAGATGTAGTCGCTGCCCTCGAGGCTATTGTCTGTCATACCGATATGGAAGAACAGGGAACCTTTACATGCTCTAATGACAAGCTGAACCAATTATTCAGTAACGTCCGCTGGAGCATGCGAGACAACTTCCTCTCTATCCCCACAGACTGCCCGCAGCGCGATGAGCGACTTGGCTGGACTGGCGACCTGGCCTTGTTTGCACCAACAGCCACCTACATCTACGGCTGTTACCCGATTCTTCGAGACTGGCTCAAAGGCGTATGGTTTGACCAGCAACGACAGGGGGGAGTGCCTCCAATGGTATCTCCAAACATTCTTGACAAATGCAGGATCTGGGGCCCTGTTTGGCCTTGTGCCATCTGGCATGATGTGGTCGTCTTGGCTCCTTGGGCACTGTATGAAGAAACGGCTGATCCTGCTATCTTGGCTGATCAGTTCGAGTCCATGGAAACGTGGTTCAAGGTCATCCCCAAGAACAAGGATCGTTGCACTCATCTTTGGGATTTCAACGCTGATCAACTCTCTGTAAGTCTTTCTTGACGAATTTTTAAAGTCACTTTTGCTGACCTTGCTAGGACTGGCTTGACCCAAGCGCTCCCCCAGAAGATGCTGCCAAAGCTACAACTGATCCTCCACTGGTAGCCAACGCATTTTTGATCAACTCTCTTGACATCATGGCACGCGTCTGTGGTATTCTTGGCAAGACTAAAGATCATTTATTCTACAAATCGTGGGCCGACAATGCCCGGGCGGAGTTCACCCAAGAATACGTCTCCCCGAGCGGTCGCCTCGTATCAGACACACAGACTGCGTACTCATTGGCCATCTGCTTCAAGCTTCTTAACAAGGACCAGCTATCACGAGCTGGGTCGCGACTTGCAGAGATTGTTCGAAGAAATGCTTTCCGCATTGGTACTGGCTTTGCTGGTACACCCTTTGTCTGCGAAGCCCTTACCTTAACCGGTCACAGCAACGTCGCTTATTCCATGCTTCTCAATGAGAAATGCCCCTCGTGGCTGTATGCTATCTCGATGGGGGCGACTACGACTTGGGAACGCTGGGACAGTATGCTGCCAGATGGATCAATCAACCCTGGCGAGATGACCAGCTTCAATCACTACGCTTACGGGGCGATCGTCAAGTTCATGGTTGAACGACTTGCCGGCCTGCAGCGGCTTGAAGCAGGATGGAAGAGGTCGAGGGTTCGACCTGTTGTGGGGGGCGATTTTACTTGGGCGTCTGCGTCACATCTCACGCCGTACGGCAAGGTATCAAGCTCATGGAGGATTGAGGGCGATGATACCGAGAAGCAAGTTCTTCGAGTAGATATAGAGGTGCCACCAAGCACGACCATGGAAGTTGTGCTGCCGAGTGAGAATAGTGCTCAGAAAACTGAAGTTGTTGGGCCGGGAAAGTGGTCATTCACAGTAGATTACAAGAAGCAAGGAGAGTGGCCAGTGAAGGAGATCAAGTTTATCTTGGCTAAGATCGTTGAGGATTTTCGGAGAGAAGAAGAGCTGAAGGCACAAGCTTCGAATGGTATAGAGACTTAGCTAGATCAATCTGATACTGGGCCGACTTCAACTCCAGCATTCGCCATTCGCCATGTAAGATTACAAGTCTACCACGTTCCTTCACAGAACCATGCATGGTGTACGTCTTCATGTCGGCAACGCCGTGTCATTGAATGGTCTGCGATGTAAGTAGTGTCTTGTTCGGTGTATTATCTCGCGAGAAACCCCTCGTATACCGAATTCGTTCAAGGCCTCATTACTCTAGTCAACGTTGCCCATGGACAGCCAGGTTCATCGCACGATCCGATGATCCTTCCCGATATTCATGCATTCAATTCGGCGGATCAGCAACCGAATCAGGACCTGGATCACGAGTCAAATTCCTGCTTGGTCTACCGAACCATTTCCGCGTCACCAATGAAACTCGCTCAAAGCCGGCGCTAGCGTAGTGAGGCCGGGTTTGACGAATCGCCATTGGATTACGATTGCCTCCTCTTTCTGGTCTAGACCCTTGTCTCAGTCCACCCTTCACTTTTTCTCCCCATCTGGGGCCCCGCACTTTGGTGTACCAGCAGGTTGGAGAAGCTTTTCCATCCGGGGATCTTTGTACCGCGATGCTATTGACAACGCTCTCTTCGTTATATAAGATGCATCGTCTTCTGTCGCTGATATCCATTCTCAGTCACTCTCCGCAAGATCCACTGTCTGTCTCTTGGCCCTCATACCATTTTTTTTGTCTCTAGTCATCATCCTGCCTCCCAATGGAGAAGCCTAAATCAACCGCTCACGTTGAGCGATCAGACTCCAAGACCCTTCACGTCTCTCCAGACCATACACGCGGCCACGCCATTCAGCACCAAGAGCACAGCCGAACCTACCTCCAGACCCTCCGACGAGACCCATGGCTTCTGCTGTGGATCGGAGTCATGCTCTGGACTCTGATCGTCCGCGGCTTCGAGAACCAGTCTTCCGGTTCTGTAATCAGTATTCCCGTGTTCAAAGAGCGATTCGGAAAACAACTCGACGACGGTTCATACTTTATCGAGACGAGCTGGCAATCTGCGCTTAGCGGAGGCTCCAACGGTGCTGCCATCTTTGGAGCCTGGGCCTCATCATACTTTGCTGATCTGATCGGCTTCAAACCGGTCATTCTGATTGCAGCTGCCATCAACATTGGATCTGTTGGCGTTGAGTTCGCGTCTACATCGATCGAAATGTTCTTCGCTGGCAAGATGGTCAACTTTGTCGCTATTGGCGCTTTCCAGAACCTTTGCACGGCATACGTAGCTGATGTCTCGCCACTGGCCATTCGATCTACCACCATCGGATTCTGTAACCTTGCTCAATGCATTGGTCCCTTCATCTCGGCCATCCTCTCCAACTTCAGCTCCCAGTGGGAATCCAACTGGTCCTGGCAGTCCCTCATCGTTGCCCAATGGGGTTTTGCTGGTGTCGCACTGATCGGGCAGCTCTTCATGCCTGAGAGTCCTGTCTATCTGGTCCGCAAGGGCAAGATGGAAAAGGCGCGCATGGCCCTTGAGCGCATGTACTCGGACCCTGAGGACGCCTCTGGCCATCTTGAACGTATCAAGTTGACCCTCGAAGAAGCTGACTCGAAAAATCTTGGCTCATACCTTGATTGCTTCAAGGGCACCAACCTTCGACGATCTCTCATCGCCATTATGGTGTTCCTTTCTGAACCCATGTCCGGTCTTGGGTTTGTCTCCAATTATGGTGCTCTCATGTACCAGTACCTTGGAATCAGCGACAAGAAGTCCTTCGAGATCCAGATTGGCGCTCAAATTCTCTCCATGTCCGGTGCCACTATCGCTTTCCTTGTTGGCGACTTTTATGGCCGTCGACCCATGTACCTCGCAGGATGCATTGGCCTCTCTCTGCTTCTCATTTGTATGGGAATTTCTGGTTCAGTCAACACCACCGCTGCTGTCACGGCCTCTGTTGGTTTCTACACCATGTATAACTTCTTCTACAATGTCGGGGTTGGATCGACCGTGTACACCCTTGCAGGAGAGATCCCCACGTCTGTCCTGCGAACCAAGACCCTTGCCATTTCCATCTCTGTCTCTTCCGCCGTCAACACCATGTGGTCATTTGTCGCACCCTACATGTTCAACCCTGGTTATGGCAATCTCAAGGCAAAGATTGGCTTTGTATATGGTGCTTTCATGGTTATCTTTGCTGTTCTGGCATTCTTCTTTGTGCCCGAGACTCGGATGCGAAGTTACGAGGAGCTGGACGAGCTTTTCATGAACAAGGTGCCAACACGCCAATTCCGCGCGTATGTCACTCTTGCTGAGCGTCGGGCTGAAGAGGCTTATGCCATTGAGAATGGATTGAAGGATAGTGTCAAGGATGTTTGAGATGATCTATGGAAAGCAAGTTTCAATGGTGTAGACAGGCATCAGCTGTCTTAGCATGTCGTTGCTCTTGATTCACGGTTATACCTTGTCATGATTAGATCTATTTAGAACTTTAGGTATATCTTGAAGTTTGTTTACAATTCAATGTTTTTATTTAGTTTTTGTGCTATTTGTAATGCATATCGAATCTCATGAATGCAGTTAACCTAAAAATAAATTTCTTTCTACAGGGTAAGCATTTATGTTTAGGTTTTAACACACATAACACCGACGATCATTCCACAATTGATTGCTCAGAACTTGCCCTATACTGCAATAAGAACCAGTGATTGACCTCGGTTCCAGCTGCAAGATTTCTCCTTGTTCCGTCATGTACTGTTTTTACGTTGTTCATGCGACATTGGCTGCCCCAACTCGGAGTGTCGGATCGCGTTTGGCAAAGCAGGGATCTCGGGCTAAGTGATGAGGGTGTCAGCTAGCTCCGGCTTTGACGTAATTTGATTGGACAAGCAAATGCTACGGCTTTGGTTTGCTCTGATTGGCCATCGTCTTTTTCAGTTCCCTGTCTACTTCGGCTGTTTACACGGCATTCTCTTACTAATCTGACACCCTGATTTGTTCACCCCATTGACAACAGTATCGCGTCGCGTCGCGTCGCGTCACCATAAAGGATTTGCTCATTGCCTGACGGATGGCACGATGTTCATCCAGAAAAACAAGCCTGTCTAGTAACCCATCATGTCTCTGTATCGTAGTTTTGTATATCCATAATCATGGCTTGAGTGATACGACCTCGTTCTAGATGGGCATCTCCATTTGTTGCATCCACGCTGGCAGCTGACCAGCTATCATCCACCTTGTCTTCAAGAGCAAGTGCGTGAGCAATGAGAAACTTGACCATCCACCTGTCGAATCGGTAAGACTCTGCATTCATTGATTGAATGCAATTATTCTGAAAGACAACCAGTCGTTTGATCTACATCTGGTGAGAAATCGTGGAGGAACACGGGAAATGAACTTACCATCATCTCCACGCTGGGCCAGTAATTTCTCAGTTGTACCAAGGATTCGAGGTTTGAGCTCAGCCGGTGTCTTGACTCCTCAAGCTCATGAGACTCTCCGAATAGATATGTGTGCAACAACACTGACGAGGACACGATTGTCACGTGTCCCACGATGTTGTAGAGCGCTTCTGCTCCGGGGACCTCTCGGGAGGCCTTGAGAACGTCGCATACAATGGCAGCATGGGATTTGCAGGAGCTGGCATACTTTTACCTCTAACCCTTTTAAGAAGGCATTATAAGGGACTTAATATTATTCTATATAATATAAAGAATATAATAATTTAAAAAAGATAGATAAGGCAGCGCTATAATATTATAATTTAATATTTAACCCTAATTATATATACACTTAAATGCCTAGACCTAAATATACTGGCATAGATTATTTACAGGTATATTTAAAGTAAAGCTAATAAATTA